>NC_060281.1:78779322-78938848 GCF_021613505.1 Equus quagga
GAGATCTGCCTCTCTGGCCCCGCCCCCTCGGGCCAGGCCCCGCCTCCAAGGCCCCTCTTTCGCGGAGGGGACTCTCTGGCCCCGCCCCCTCGGGCCAGGCCCCGCCTCCCAGGCCCCTCCTCCGCGGAGGGGCCTCTCTGGCCCCCCCCCTCAGACCAGGCCCCGCCTCCCAGGCCCCCTCCCTCGCTGAGCTCTGCCTCTCTGGCCCCGCCTCTCCGCCTCAGCCCTGTCAGCGTCTCCCAAGCCCCGCCCCTATTCTCTTAGGGCAAGCCCTGCCGGGGTAAGGATGGGGAGGAGACTCAGCATTCTTGGAATTCCCTTGTCTTAGCTGGAGTTGCAAGGAGGCCCCAAATCTTGGTGTCCTCAGATACCGCCCCAAACATTCCTACAGCCACACCCCAGAATTCACATTCCCGGCCCTCAGCCTCTTCAGACACCTAATACTACCCCTCATCCTTATGTTCAGAGCCCCCAGTTCTTACTCCTGCACCAGGGCCCGCCTAAATCATATGACCTCCGCAGCAACCGCACCCCATAATGCCCACCCTCAAAGGCTGACACCCCTGCACACGCTGGCCCCGCCCCACAGAACTCACCCCCGCAGACTCTCCCCACAGCCCTGTCCTCCTCCCTCCCGCCTCCCCTGGGGCCCGTGCAGACCCCATCGCTTGCCCCAGAGGGAAACGGGCACAGGTAAGGAGAGGAAGTGAGTGCTCCTCTCCCTCACGTTCGCACAGTAAGGCCAGGTCGGCCCCAGCTCCCCAGTAACCCCCCGCACCCCTTCAGGGAGCGGGACCCCAAGTACAGTGAGAAGGACTCGCAGCAGCGGGAGCGCGAGCGGGCGCGGCGGAGACGTCGGTCCTACTCGCCCATGCGGAAGCGCCGGAGAGACTCCCCGAGCCACCTGGAGGCGCGGAGGATAACCAGGTCAGGCCAGGAGGCTGGGGGGCCCACTTTCACCCTCACTCCGCCCCGCTTCCCACCTGTTCAGGCCTCAGGCTCTCCCCGTGCCTCCTGGGAGCTGGATTTCAGGATTATGGGAGGCAGGGCCCCCTTTACTCCCAACCATTGATATTTCGTTCTGCTCAAAACTTCAGGGACAAAACAGCCTCCTCGCGGATCCCGCGGGGTCTGCAAGAAGGGGGCGGGGCCGGGGCGGGGCCTAAGCCGGGGTGGGGCGGGGTAGAGTGGGGTGACTGGTGGTGCCAGCCTGAGGAATCTGGTGTGGCCGAGGGGATGTGGCCCGGGTCTGAGGTTAGGTCTGGGACCGCGTAGGCAAGAGTAAGGTTGGGCCAGGGAATGGGGGCAAAGCCATGGGACAAGGCCTTTGCCTAGGAGTGGAGCCGGGCAGTGGTGACAGACCTCCACTCTCAGAGCTGCAGGGTCAGAAGCTAGGTGGATAGATCCATATGTAGTCATAGCCTGAACCAAGTGTGGAGAGGGCAGACAGGATTGTTCAGGTGCCGAAGGGCCTTAGAGGGAGCCCTGGTGAGTGAGGGGAGAGCACTGGATTTCAGTGGAATCCTGGCTGTACCACTTTCCAGGTTACCTGGGAAAGTTTCTTCATCTCCAAGAGCTCAGTTCTCACCCATGAAATATTGGAGGAAATAACTCCTAGGAGCATCATGAGGATGAAATGAAACGGGGCAACGAGATGTGAACGCACTTTGTAACCTCAAATGCACAACACTAGAACCCGCTGTGTATCATTGTTATGGATTGAATGGTCAGACTAGGTGGATAAGGTTTCCTGTAACTGGTAAGGTCTTAGAAGAGAAGCCTGAGGTCCGAGTGGACACAGATTTCTCAGGCCTTGAAAGCTGCGAGAATGGTTGAGTGCTGGCCTAAAATTGGCTCTTGACAATAGGTTGGGCTCTTCCTCCTGTCCCTTTGAGGGCCAGCCACTCAGTCCAGAGACCCACAGGGGAGGGAGAATCCTGGCTGCCCAGTACCTCCTCCCTGGAGATGACCTGGAGGAGGAAAAAGAACTTGTGCCCCAGACAGTAAGACAGAGTGATGGCATCTTCTCAAATGTGCCACAGAACACCCTGCCCCAGGCTGGCACAGAGGAAGGGAGTCCTACACCCACTGCCTGGACCAAAGGTGTCCTTGGGGTGGACTTGGAGGAAGGCTGAGGTAGAGTGGCATTTTCAGAAGACTCTCTGGCTTCCTTAGTCAATCCCAAACAGTCCATCATGATGAACCCATTCAGTGTTTCCCAGACTTCAGTCACCCACGCTTTTGCCTTGTCTCCTTATTAAGTGTACTATTATTTATTTAATTTTCTTTAAATAGATATGCCCTTTTTTAGAGGACCATACATTTATTTCAAAAGGAAACTTGACACACTACAGTAAATGGAAAATCAGCCTCTCGCCACAAATAGAAGGTTCTAGTAAAAGTAAAAATAGCAATCTACGATTAAAGTTTAGATGTAGATTCTGTTGTCAGCTGGAGGCTCTGAGCCCCGGGCTTGCTGTGTTAAAAAGTGAGATTATCACTTTCAAGACGTATCAGCACGAGGCCTCGACCTCCCTGATGTTCTCAGAGCTTCGAGAGAAGTGTAAAGGGAGGGTTTTTTCCTAAGGGGCTGGGGAATGGAAGGATACGGCTTTCCCTTGGGACCAGGCCCGGTGCTCCCTGGGTTGAGGCTGGGAGGAGTCTGACCCTCACGCAAGCTCCCTCTGGTCCCTGCAGTGCCCGGAAACGCCCCATCCCCTACTACCGGCCCAGCCCCTCCTCGTCCAGCAGCCTCAGCAGCACGTCCTCCTGGTACAGCAGCAGCAGCAGCCGCTCGGGCAGCCACAGCTACTCCCGGAGCCGGAGCCACGGCCGCAGCCGCAGCCGGAGCAGGACCCGCCTGAGCAGCAGCTCCAGCTCCCGCAGTCCCAGCCCGGGTTCCCGGAGCAGGAGCCGCAGCCGCAGCCGGAGTTACAGCTCCGCAGACAGCTATTCCAGCATGAGGCGCTGAGCATGGGCCCTCCCCTGAGCCAGCTGTCCGCGGGGGCCCCTTTCACTCTGCCAGCCGCCCCCACTCCATGCCCACCCTGCCTTCTCCTTGGTGACAGACATTGAGGGCTCCTGGACCTGTCCTTCCTGCTCTCCTGGGGAGGAGGAAAAGGGGGTACGGGGGCTTTAGCCTCTAGGTCAAGCTGCCAGGAGCCTCCACCAGCATCACCCTGGGGCTCAATTCAGGCCTGGGCATATGGAGAGAAGCACCCTCTGTTGGCACAAGAAGCCTCAAGGTTTTGTAAGAAGCAATGGGTTCATGACTCAAAAGTTTGGGCCTGGCCAGGAAAACGTGGAGAGAGTTCTGGTAACGCCCTGCTCCCTAAAGGATGCATACGGAAGGCCAGTGGTAATTCATCCCACCTGCCCTCCTGCCCGCCTTCTCCCCTCATTCAATCTCATGGCTGCACGTGTGTGGAGCCCCACAGGGGTCGGGGGAGATGAGAGGAGACCGGGCAGTTCAGGCCCAGGAGAGGGGTCAGCCTCTCCCCTCCCCTGACAGGCCAAAGCAAAGGCTCGAAGGCTATTGGGTCCTAGAAAAGGGACATACATGAGCAGGGGATGGGGACATTTCAGTCGGTAGTAGGTGTCGGGAGGTAGGAGATAGACTCTGTGGTCATGAGATAGAAGCAAAAAGGACAGGGTCGGTCCGCTGCTCCCAGTATCTCAGCATGGTCAGGAAAAGGAGCCAGTAGGTCCTAGCCATGGAGGGGCCACTACGTGGTTTACACAAAATGCCCCTTAGCTGTTCACGGGGACCCTGCAACCTCACTGAGAAAGGACGCAGTGGACACTTAGGACAGTTTGGTCTGGAGTCCCACTTCCCAAATTTGCCTCAGCCCCACTAGCTGGCACCAACTTAATTCCACGGGACCATCTGCTGAACATTCCCCAGTGCCATGGCCAGCTGCCAGTCCCCAGCGCCAGCCAGTCTGGCCTTCCCCTCCGGTTGGCGCCTGCCTGCCCCCTCCCCACTGCCCAGACTGCCACACCCTGGATCCTACCCAATGCAGCCGAGCCCCCACCCACCCACCCTCAGCCTAAGCCACCCCCTTTGCCTCTCAGGAATTTTGCCAGGATGGGGCACAGCAGCTCAGGTTTTGGGGGCAAGACCCAAATCCAGAGAGTCTCGGGGGAGAGGCACTTGGATGCTCCATGGCTTGGGCTCCCACTGGTTTCTTGTCAGCTTGGGAAAGCCCCGCCTTCATCTCTGCCCTCACCCCACCTTCCCCCTGCCCGGGGCTGGGCAACCGGGGTAAGTTGATCTCCAACACAAATACCACCAGCTGCTTCACCCACAGAAGGCACTGTGAACAGGGGGCATTAGGGAGAAGATCCTTAAAATAAACTCCTGGGCATCCCCCTCACCAGCTGACTGGCCTTCCGGAGCCTTGTGGGTGAGTTTCAAGTTTGTGGTGGCAACAGCAGCACGACAGGGCATGGAAGGAGAAAGCCAGAGGGGGCAGTTGTCAGCTCTGGATACTGGGGCTGTGGGGAAGCAGGGACCAAACATTCTTTATCCCTCACACCCCAAGGAAAACATCCTTTTTCTTGGAATTAGTGACCCCCCCCCCCCACAATCTTTCCCATCACATCGCCCCTGGGGCCAGAAACTGCCCTGCACCCACCCAGAAAGTCCTTCTTCCACCAGAAGAGCAGAGCGAGGTGGCCCCAGGCAGCAGTCGAGCAGCTGGCCTTCCCATGATGCCCTCTGGCTCAGGCCTAGGCCCCGCCCACCAAGACTGATGGATGCCAACGCTGTCACCGCAGAAGGCCTGATGGCAGGTGCCTGGGACAGGGGCAGGTGCCCTGGGGGGGGCATGTACAGCAACTGTAAATAACCCTCTTCCCCACCCAGGAACCCAGACTGGACTCCAGTCTCCGTTCGTGGAGACAAGGCCTCCCGGAGCCACAGGACCTCCTTAGCAGAACAGCAGTGGGAGGCCGAAGAGCCTTCCGTTTGGACTGCCTTCCTTCAAGCAACGCTAGGGGACCATTTTGCCTGGGGCTCCTAGCAAACCTTTTATTTATTTTATTTATTTACGTTTATTTATTTATTTATGTGACCTCTCTCAACCGCATGCGGTTGCCATTAGCAGTATTCAACTATTTATTTATTTGTATAGAGAGGTTGTGTGTGTGTTTGTGTGTGCGTATGGGAAATGGGGGGACTTCTAAATTATTTCTGCGCATCTCTCTTTTTTGTCGTCATGTCTCTATGGATGGGATTTGAGAGGCCCGGATGTGGGTAGGGATGTTGGCCTTTCCCTGAAGGTCAGACTCACAGAGCTCTAAGTCTGGAACATTCTGAAGTTGGCCTGGGAGCACGTTCACCCCGACGTCAGTGAGGTTCAGGCCTGCACCCCAGCCCCCTGCCCACCAGCTGCCTCACTGAGGTATCGGAAAGATGAAAACAGCCAAGAAGCTTGTGAGCTGAGGCGCTGAATTGACTCTCAGAGTCACAGGTTGTGTAGGGTTGCAGCCTAAAGTTGGCATGTTAGACAAAACCTGTACAAGCTGAAATTGCCCATGAAAAGGCATTAGGGAGACACCTGATGGGAGACCGATGTGCTGTCTCATGGCCAACTGACGTGGGGCTTCTGTTAGTACTTATCGAAGTAGGTGCCTTGTGTTTGGGAGGCCATGGTGGTTGACAGTAACATCTGGCTTAACACTGGGATGGCACTTGGAGCTGATGAGGTGCTCACACCATGAGAGTCAGGCAGGAGAGGAGCTGACAGAGGGACAAGAATAGGCAGCTCTTAATCTCACCCTTGCTCCAGGGCGTGGATTAGCGTTTGGGGTCACTCACCGGCTAATGGAGCATACTGAGTTGGTTTCATGTAAGTTACTATGCTTCTGACTCCACTGTAGCTAATTTCTCCCCATCCCCTGAGGTTTCCAGGCTGCTCTCTTCCTTCTGCAGTGGGCACACACTGCCTTGTGAGGAAGTATCAGCTATGCTGGGAGAAACACACAAACCCAAAGCAAAGCCTTTTTCTGTGATCTCTTGCTGTTCTATCAGGAGAGAGCACAAAGCTATTTCTAAAATTGGAAAAAAGAAACAAGATGAAAGGAGCAGCCAGAGGTCCCCTCAGGAAGGTCATTTCTGAGCCCATCTTGGGAACCAGGATCTGGCTCTCTGACCAATGAGCAGTGTCTTCTGGCTGCTGGCCAGAGAGCCCTCCCACCCTTTCTAAAGTTGCTATTGAAATGGCCAGCTTGCCTGGTCCAGCTTTGAGTTTGGTGCGACTTTTGCAACATTTCTGGTTGTTTCCCTGGCAATATGACTTTGCCCCAACCCAAGCAAGGGAGTACCCCTAGCCTGGGGAAAGTTTGCAAGAAGGCTGCTTAAATTGCTTCCTTGGGGGAAATCTCTGTCTCCCCCTCTCACTTGGTGTGTTTCTTTAATTTCCTTTTTTTTCCGGTCCAAAAATAAAACTCTCGTTGGGGCACTGGTAACCTTGCGAACCAGAACCTCGCAGTCTCTGGCATGGCTGTTTTTCTGCCTCCTTCACCCTCATGACCTTCTGCTTCCAGGGAATGAGGCAGATCACCCGAACCCTGCTCGTGGTGAGGACTTACCTTAAAAACAAGCATCCAAAATGGGAGGAGGATATGGCTTGACGTCAAGCAATAAGCAGCACAAGCCCTTCCACTTTCCTGCTGTGGATATTCACCAGATGAGTGAACCTGCGCAAATTGCCGCCTTTCTCTGGGCCAAAGTTTGCACCTTTGAGAAGTGGAGGCGTTTTTGAGACACAATCCAAAATGTTGACTTGAGACCTGGGCAATTCTTCAAACACTGAGTTCATCGAGACGTAGAGAAAAAAGGAAAACATCCTCGAAGGTTTTTAGGAGCAATATGTGAACTCCCTCCAGTTAATTAAGCAAAGCTCATTCAAAGCCCTCACCCAGGAACATTCTAGGTCATCCAGGTGTAACTGCATCCCTATGTCTATTTCTTCCCTTCTTTGAAGGAAAGGCAGTCTTTCAGAAGCAAAACAAAATGAAGATGTTTGAAAGACGCAAGGGTCTCAGTCTCAGAGAGCTGCCATCACTTCATTTACTCAGACCCATCCTCTTTCCCAAAAGGCTTTGCTTAAAGAGGCCAAAATCCGGGGTGCTCCCAAAGGTTTGAAAGTACATTTTGGTTCTCAAGTCCCGCTTCCGCCTTGCGCTGTATTCTTCTCCACGAATATCCAAAGTAGTCTCACGTGCATGTGTCTTGCTTTCCTTTCCTCTCCAGCTGAATAGAACATTTTGTCTGACTTAAAAAAACCAAAAACCAGGATTCCTCCAAACACGTCCCCTCCTCCGCTGGCCGTGAAGTCCAGCTGCGGAACTCATGCCACAGACGGTGTCATCGAGCAATGCTCTCTTGCACCCTCTTCCTCTCACTTTTGCACCCATGAGCCAATGACACTGATAGAGTTGTCTCCCCTCTCTCTGTGGCCGTTGTTTGTTTTTTTTTTGTTTTCAGAGGATTTTTTGTTGTTCATTTCTTTGGTGGTTGTTGATTTGCATTGTAAATACTGTGATGAGGGCCCCTCATCAGAACATGACTTATTTAATAATTTATTTCCTATTTATTAAGTGGTATTGGGAGACGAGAGGGACCACCTCTTCCCCTGAACTGCTGTTGGAAATCGCTCCATCTCCCAGCTCGAGTGCGGCTGTCTGCAGCGGGGGGCATTATCGCCCAGGTGATGAGCGCTGGAATCACCGAGCAAATTGGAATTGGCAGAAACGGAGGCTTCAGTCATACAAATTAAGCTCAAATGGAACTAAAACACTGGTTATCTCCGGGAAAAGCTCATTTAGATGGAAATTAATTGAGGAATAAAATGCCTGTGCAGGAACCAACTTCTATTAAAAAGTCACAACTCCTTGGGAAAAAAAAAAAAAAGAGAGAGAGAGAGAAGGAAAGAAAATTGTCATTCCTTTTCTCTGGCCAAGAAGAGCTGGGCCTCATCTTCTAATGAGCTGAGCCAAAGAGACTGGAACAGCATGCATTTATGGTTCTCTTGCCTCTGTGTGTGTGTGTGTGTGTCTGGAAGAAATGGAGTGGGTCTCAGTTTTATCATCTGTAAAATGGGATTTGGCCTAAGTGTTCTTGGCAGGAGGGAGGGAGGGAGTTCTGACTCGGATGCTGTGAGCTCCACACTGTCAGCTGTATGGTCCCCGTGTGTCTTCTGCTGCCTGTACGTTGAAGGGTATCTCCTAAGGAAGGAAATAGAGAACAAGGCATGGGTTCCATTTGCAGGGTGAGGTCGCAGTAGCTGAGTCCTGCAGTCAGATATGGGAGACCTCTAGGTGCTGCCGCCAGTTAATTCTCGTGGCCTGGGTAGAGCCCTCCATATTTACCTTGAACTTCTCACTAAGCCCAGCCGTCCAGGGTCATCAAAGGAGAGCCCAGGAGGGCTTTGTCATGCTCTGCATTTGACCACTGTTTGTTGTGTCAGGCCATTATTTTGTGCAATTGTCCAAACAAGCCAGTGACATAGTCATACTGCCATTTTTCAGATGAGAATACTGAGGCCCCAGGAAGGGGGAACTGATGTGCCCAAGCTCCCTTGAGGTCAGATCTGCCCGACTCCAGGCCCCACGCTCTCTCGGTAGCTCTTTCTTGCCGGGCCTATGCTGTGAGGACTTCTCTTTGTGCTGTATCTTTTCTCTCCCGATTCTCGGCTGTTGCCTCAAGCAGTCATTGGCCAAGGACCTAGGAGAATCCACCACATCAGCCCAGGGGTCTTGGTGCACCTCCAGGTCATTTCTCCATGTCGGGGGCTGCAACTCCCATCTGGAAAGCCCCAAACCAGGGGACCCACCACCAGCCCAGCTCAGCCTGAGTAGCCAGCCTCTGCTGGGAACGCCCACATCAGAGAGGAGGAGCGCCTGTGTCCTCCAGCATCCTAGGACTTTGTCCTCTGCCCAGTGACCCAGTGGCCATGGCTTGTTTGATATCTGGTGTCCACAGCTAAGCATAACCTTCCCGGGGTTTCCAATTTTTCAGCCTGTACGAAACATGTCTCTGTTCTAATAAAAGGTCCCATGGTATGGTGTTCTCGTACATGGCCCAGCGTCCTCTGTCTATGTTGGGTGGGAGGGAGACAGAGCGGCTAAGGAGCACCTGGTGTATGCCACACATCTTCACAGCGCTCATCTCATTTCTTTAATCTGCAGAACAGACCTGTATGTATATGGGTTTCATATATACATTAATAGCGTCCATGGAGTGCCTTAGGAAACCCTTTCCTAAGCATTTTACATGCGCTCTCTTACTCTGTCTTCACTGCAAACCCTGTGAGGCAGGTTTTAGGATCTCCTTCCTCTGAGGATGGCAACTGAGGCCCAGAAACACAGAGTCACTTGCCCAAGGCCGTGGAGTGGATGACAGGAGCCAGGCAGGCTGACCCCAGACCCCAGGCCGCTCACTGCTCTGCTCCACAGCACCTCAGCTTATGCAATGAGTAACCAGTTTTTTAGGTGGCATTGTTTTCCTCTGAGGCCTTGATAGCCAGGAGGAAGTTCAATGAACAGCAGAGATTTGGGAGCTCAGAGATGTGGATTCGAATCTAGACCCTGCCATTGTTAGCCGTGTGGCATGGAGCGAGGATGGCACCCTGTTGGGGCTTGGTTTGCTCACCTGTAAAATGGGGACAGCAACAGCTACCTCCCTGGGCTGCTGTGGGAACTAAATGGAATGGTGGCTTTAAAAAAAAATTGGTGGGGCCAGCCTGGTGGCATGATGGTTAAGTTCGTGTGCTCTGCTTTGGCGGCCCAGGGTTCGAGGTTCTGATCCCAGGCACGAACCTAGCCACTGCTAATCAAGCCATGCTTGTGGTGGCATCCCATATACAAAATAGAGGAAGATGGTCACTGATGTTAGCTCAGGGCTCATCCTCTTCAGCAAAAAGAAGAAAGTTGGCAACAGATGTTAGCTGAAGGCCAATCCTCCTCACCGAAAAAAAAAATTGATGCATGGAAAGCACTCAATGAACGTTAGTGAGCATGATTGCTATCAGCAAGGGGAGAAAGATCAAACACAAAACAGGTTACCATGGACACCTCCCCTGGAATCTCCCTTGGGAATCATTTGGATGGGCTCCCCTCCCTGGGGTGACTCCAGTGCTCTCGGTCATCACCACCCACACACACACACCCCAATTTCTTTCTTCCCAAATAGCCTTGGGTAAGGCAACAACCAGTGTCCTCTTCTGAGGCTTCATCAATAAATAATAGTAATAATAATTGCCTTTTATGGATCAATTATCACGTGCCAAGCCCTTTGCATGCATTAACTTATTCCGTGGTCGTTAACAACCTCATTTAGCCCCATTAGAGGAGAAAACTGAGGCTCCTAGAGAGAAGACCACATGGCTAGTGGGTATTTGAACCTCGGTCTGTGGGCTCCGGGGCTGTTTCTGTTGCTCCTCTCTACCTCTGAAGGTGTGAGCCCCATCAACTCAGAGCTAGCCCTCCATAAGGGCCCCTGATGACCTTTTCTGGAAAACGTGGCTGCCAGGAGGTTGTCCCTGTGACGCCAGCCACCCCTCAGTGACTCACAGAGGAGGGCTTCGCCCTTCTATCTCCTGCTCTGGCTCCCGGTCACAGGAATCGTTTCCGGCCATTGGTCTGAACAGGGGCCCCACCGCTCCCAGCCTCTGCTGTCCTGGCTTCCGGAAAGAGACCTGCTTCCAGAGATGTCTCTCTTTCAGGCCAGATTGGCAGCTGCCCAGGGATGGAGCGGAGGCAGCGTGCAGCCTCAGGGACACACACAGCCCTTGCACTGGGTGAAGGGAATCAGCCAAGCAGGCAGTGGGGGAACACTGGAAAATAAAACTTCCCCAGAGGCGGGCGGCCCAGACCCCAGCCCCGAGCTTGCTCCCTGGCCTAAGCAAATCAAGCTCTCCCTGAGCTCCAGTTCCTCCACCTGTTAAAAGAGGCTGGCTCAGCCCAGTGGTTCTCGATCCTGGCTACACATTAGAGTCACCTGTGAACTTTACATACCCACCAAGCCCGAGTCCCATCCCACCCCAAATACAAAAATTGCCGCGAGTGGGTGCCAGATAGCAGTGTTTTTAAAGACTTCCTAGGTCATACCAACATGAAAACAGGACTGAGAACCACTGAATTAGATGGCACCTAAAACGCCGTCTGCTGTCCAGGCCCAATATCCTATGGTGTGCCACAAGCTGCCACCATGGTAATAGTAACACCAGCAACAACACCAGCACTTGCATAGGGCCTACTGTGTGCTGGGTGTGGTTCCAAGAGCCTCACGTATATTAATAGAAATCACATACATTATTTCAGCCTCACAACATCATGAGGTGGGTACTATTTTTTTTTTAACTTTTTTTGTTTTTTAAAGATTTTATGTTTCCTTTTTCTCCCCAAAGCCCCCCAGTTCATAGTTGTATATTTTAGTTGTGGGTCCCTCTAGTTGTGGCACGTGGGACGCCGCCTCAACGTAGCCTGATGAGCAGTGCCATGTCTGCGCCCAGGATCCGAACCAGCGAAACCCTGGGCCGCCAAAGCGGAGCGCGCGAACTTAACCACTCGGCCATGGGGCCAGTCCGGGTGGGTACTATTTTTATGCTTGTTTTACAGATGCAGAAACGGAGGCGCAGACAGGTGGCCTCAGGTCATTAGTGGCACAGCTGGATGCTTAGATGGGGACGAGTCCAAGGGGTCACCTAAAACAGCCTTGGAGTTTCAAGGAGGGCGTCACAGAAGAACTGGTGTCTAGGCCGGTGCCTGGGAAATGAGTAGAGTTGGGAGGGCGGGAAAGGGGGCTCAGGAAGGAGGAGGGAGGGGAGGGCATCCCCGGCAGGAGCGACAGTGTGGGTACAGGACCAGAGGAGTGGCTTCCACCGCCTGCAGGAGGCTCTCCGTCCCGCCTGCCAGCGCGTTCCTTCCACGGTGCTTATTACTGTCCGTAATTAGTCTGTTGACTTGTTTATCGCCCATCTCCAAGAGGACAGACTCGTCTGCCTCATTCATCCCCCATCCCCGAATGCCCAGCAGGCACTGCCACGCCTGGCCCTGGCCGGCTGTCAAGTGATTGAATCTGCCCGGAGTTGCCAGCTCTGCTCCCTTCCAGTTCCCATGCATTTTCGAGCTGGTTAAGTTTTACTTTATGTGGTGGGGTGGGGAGTGTGGCTAGGAGGACGGTGGCAAAGCAGTGACGTGTCCCGCACAGGGACTCTATGGATCTCTCATGCACACACGCTCTGCCTACTAGGGGCCGTGTCCCTCCCTGGGAGTGAGAGACACAGCACGGGGCGTGACGCAGGTGGACGTGAGCACCTACCATTTCACCAGCACCATGCGAGGCTCCGGGGGCGTATTCCCTGGGATTAGACAATGGCAGGATCTTTTAAGGGCAGTGGGGACTTGGGAGTCAGAAAGACCTGAGCTTAAGCTTGACTCTACTACTCTCTAGCTGTGTGTCTGTGTGTAAGGCGTCAACCTCTCTGAGCCTCAGGTTCCTCGTCTTTCCAATGGCGATAATAAAAGTGTCAATCTATAAGGGTGCCATGAAGGTCAGTAGAGGGGATGCGTGTAAAGCTCTTAGCCTAGTGCCTGATTGAGTTAGGATCACCGTTACTGATACTGAAAACTTGGGGGGTGGGCTCAGTTGTCTAGGTAAGCTCATGACAAGTTTCTGGGAGGGTTCCAGGTCACCTTGGCAGAAGGTCAAGCAGCCTCTCTGCTGGCCTTTCATCACCTCTAACACCAGATTCTCAAGAGAGGCACTCCCCATGGCCACCCTCCGTGAGTATCTCCTCCACACAGAAGAATCTAGAGTCTCTGAAGAACTGGGCCTTCTGCCCACGTATGTCCCCACCCCGACATTTCATCGACACTTTCTACCGAGTAGTTCTAACATCAATTCACTAGTGGAAAGAGGGGATGCTGTGCAGGCGTTTCCACCCAGAGCAACAGCCGTGTCCACTCCCTCTGAATCCTGGCTCCAAGCCATCCTAGGGCTGTGGCCAACCCGTGGCCAGGTGACTCACGGCAGGTTTTCGTTTTTGTCATTTTTTTCCCTTTGCCAATGAAACTCGTCAGATGCTTTCTCCAGGTGGAACACTGGATCCCTTTGACGATCCAACTCTTGCATCCAAAACCAAAATCAACACTACCAACCACATCAAATATACTCATATTGCCAAAGGGGAGAGGGCTGTGTTAGGTACACACACATACGCAGAGATTGTTTTTTCCCCAAGCACTATTTCTAGATTAATTAATCTTAAGGGAATCCGTGACCTCCCGCGCGTGGGCGTCATAGGGTCTGTGAATCATCTGAAATCCCACGCAGTTTTTTTGTCTGAAAATATCAGGATTTTGGTGCAGAGAATTATATATTTCCCACCAGTTTTCCAAAGGAATCCACTGGAAAGCTTTAGGAATCTTCAGCAGACTCCATCTTTACTCTGTCAGGAGATGGCGGAGTCTGTAACCGCCTCCCCATAAGCCACTTGCCCTTTCATCCATAATAATAAAACTCCCCAATTTTAACTGGGTTCAGAGCCACCCAGAATAAAGACTGCATTTCACAGCCTGCCCTGCAGCTGGGTGTGGCCATGTGACTAATTTTGGCCAATGAGATATAGGCAGGATTTTTGCATGACAGCTTCCAGAAATTTCTATGAAAGAGATTTGTCATGAGCTTTTCCTTCTTCTTCATCTCTTTCTCCTTCTTGCTGGCTGGAATGTAGACATGAAGGCTGGAACTCAAATGGCTCCCTTGACGTGGCTTTGGAAATGGAGCCCATGCAGATGGAGCAATGAGATGGAATGGTCCCAGTCTGTGAGGACTTGGAGCAGGGGCGCCATGCCACCAATGGACAGAGTGTCTCTGGACGTTAATATGGGGAGGAAATAAACTTCTCTCTTCTTTCAGCCAGTTATTTTGACTCTCTGTTGTTCACAGCTAAAGTGAATCTGAACTCACATTCAGGGTGAAACTAAGACTGTCCCCAGATGGACATATCCCTCCTTGTCCCTCTCTACTCATCCTCCCCAGCTCCTCCGACACCCTCCCCCTCCCAGCACAAACCGTGGGAACCCTCCCAGCCGAACCCTCCTAAGAGCTGTCATTCCCAGACCTAAAAAAAACCTGTTTCCAAAGCAGTTGCCTGGTGTCATGGTCACCAACTGGTCAAACCAGCTCCCGCTCTGACCTCAGAGATCTCTGAGAAAGGGGCCCTCAATGTCACACACTTTCCAGCGC
This sequence comes from Equus quagga, assembly GCF_021613505.1. Lineage (NCBI taxonomy): Eukaryota > Metazoa > Chordata > Mammalia > Perissodactyla > Equidae > Equus > Equus quagga. The sequence goes on from NC_060281.1 coordinate 78,793,580, forward strand.
TCCCTCCCCTAAGGATCTCAGAGCCACCCTCTGCATAAGAGCCTCAGAAGGGCACTCTAATAGATGTCCCAAACTGAGAGGACTAGGTACCACGTTCCCAGCCGGTTCTCTTGGCAGAGAAGGCGATAGTTTACCCCTCAGAATGATATTAGCACTGAGAAAGTTCATTTGAAGCCATACTGACAACCACAAAAGGAAAGAATTAGGAAGACTCCATCTGAATAATCTAGGTTGTGCTTTGGTGACAAATAAATCCAAAATGTCAGAGCCTTCAAAGAACAAAGGTTTATTTCTCCTCCGTATTCATTGTGGGCCGGCAAGGGCACCCTGCTCCTTAGCGATGCTGGTGGCTAGCCTGCAGAAAGAAATAGAAGTCGCTGGAGGGTCCTGCGCTCACGGAGCCGGGGTCTCCCATGGTCTATGATATTAAATGCTTTGAGCTGGAACTGACAGACATCACTTCTGCTCACAACTCATTGGCCACAACCAGGTACATGGCTCTTCCCAACCACGGTGGCATCAGGAAGTGCGTGGTTACCTACCATGTGCCCAGAATTCTACTGAATCCCAACTGTGTGCCAGGTACGGGTCCAGGCGTCAACGACTCAGACCTAACCAATCAGACAAAAAGTCCTTACCCTCAGCCCTCGTGGAAATTACGTTCTAATGGAAGAAGCAGATAAAAAACAAATAATAGAGGTGTGAAGTATAATTATCAGGCAGGGGCAAGTGCTGTGAAGAAAAAGAAACCAGCTGAAGTGAGAGAGGGTGGCTTTTAGACCAAGGGGTCAGAGAAGGTTTCTCTGAGTGGGTGACATTGAGGTAGAGACACAAATGAAGTGAGAGACCAGCCGTGAGGAGATGTGGGGAAGTGTCACCGGCGGTGGGAACAGCAGGGGGAAGGCCCTCACTCAGGACACACGTGTGGCTCCTCTGTCTGAGGGACGGAGAGGAGGCCTCCGGGACTCAAACACAGTGAGCAAGAGCGGATGGCAGCAGGGAACCGGATCAGAGAGGGAGCCAGGAGACTTTGTTTTCTTAAAACTCTTCACGATCTAAAATTGTTCTACTTGTTGACTTTATTTGTTTATAGATGGACGTGAGAGCAGAGAAGTTGCCTCCTTCGCTGCTTTACCTCCAGCCCCTAGGCTGGTGCTTTGTACATAGAGCTTAACAAATATGTAATGAATGAATGAATCAATCAATCAATCAATGAGCCATCTCCCGCTCCCCCACGTCTGCTCCTCCTCACGGGTTCACTGAGTGGCGCCCCACCCACCGGGCTGCCCAGGTCTGAAAACCGGGTGGTGCATTTCATGCAACCGCACTCTTCCCTCCCATCTGATTGCATGGGCAAAATGCTTCTGCTTCTTTAATACATCAAGGATCATGTCCACCCTTTTCTTCTCCTTGGCCCACAACCTAGCCCAGGCCACCATCTTCCCTGGATCCTATGAGAGCCGTGTTCACAGGTATCCCTGGAGCTTTGCCCCGGAATACACTCTCCACAAGCAGCCGGTGGTTTTCCCGGAACTCAGATCTCATCACACACCCTCCTCCAAACAGTTCAAGGCGTCTTCAGCGCGCTCGGGACAGAGTCTGGCTCCTTAGTGGGGTCTCCAAGGCCCTGTGTCATCTGGCCCGCACCCACCTCTCCAGTCACTTCCCCCTCGCAGTCCATGCTGACAATTGCCCTGTGAGATGGGTACTATCATCATCCCTATTTCACAGATGACAGGACAGAGGTTCAGAGAGGTTAGGACACTTGCCCAGAGCAGCAGAACTGACTGAATTCAAATCTGGGTCTGTTTAAACCCACCGGTTTTGACTGTCTTTCTTAAGGACTAAGTGCCAGCACTGTCACGTCTTCCAAACTCTGGTTAGCTGAGATATGAGTTCCCAGGCTGTAGAATAACTCTGAGCTATGAAAGGGGGTCTCCGAAGCCCTGATAAAGGCTCAGGAATAAGCAGGGGGCCCCCGAGAGCCCTGGGCTGAGAGCATCCATCTTTGAAGGTGGGTGGAGAGAGCTGGGACGAAACTGTCTGCCCCACCGCTGACTCCCGACTCCCTTCTCCTGGGGAACGTGCAGCTAAGAGGAGCTCCCACTGAGCCCACTGAGCCTCTGTCCCCCGTCCCAGGCCTGAGCAGCTTCCATATTAAAACACGTAAGGATCCCACTGGCTGACACAGTGATGGCTTGTCCCAGGCAGCCTCCAGGCTCCCAAGTGTCAGTGTGTTCCTGGTGTCATTTGTTCAACTGGAAAAGTCCAGAAGGGCTGGAAGAAGGTTCCAGAGAAGGAGGACCAGTGAGAAGGTGGAGGCACAGTAGCTGGCAACCACCCGTGGTCAGCTGTGGTCTCTGGGGTCGGCCTGGGTTCGGATCAGGCATACAGTGGGGCCAGGCGGCACGGCTCGCTGGGCAGCACAGATCTGATGCTGTGCCTTTACTTTTCAACATAAAATGGGGCTAACAATACACTACTGCCTCATGCGGTTGTCCTCAGGATTAAAAGACGTAAGGCGTAGAGGGCACTTAGCGGAGCTTGGCACAGAGTAGGTCTCAAACAATGGTGGGGATCATGACTGTTTTGTTTGTTTCTGTTGTTGTTATTTGCAGAATCACACAGCGGTTGAGAATGCAGACTCTGGAGGCAGATGGCTGGATTTGAATCTCAGCTCTGCCACTTAGTAGCTGTGTGACCTCAAGCAAGTTCTTTAACCTCTCTGTGCCTCAATATCGTCATCTGTGAATGGAGAGAATAGTACCTGTTTGAGAGCAATTTGGGTGACGATTAAATAAGTTGATACATGCAAAACATAACTGGTACAAAATGTGAAATCTTTGCTATTTTTATGGTTATCATGATTATTAGAAGGATTTATAGGGGTAGTGAGGGGACACAATCCCTGGAGAGAGTTTTGGAGACAATACTAGGAGGAAGCTAGAGCTCAATAAATAAGATTACCTGCATGAGATTATGAGGGAATCAACCTGTTTAGGATGGCACCTTGTGGGTTGTTTATTTTATTTATTAATCATCTGTTTTTGTACAGGTGTGTGGCAGAGGAAAGAGCACTGGGCCTGACATTCAGACACACCTGGGTTCAGAATGCAGATGGGGCAAGTCACATCATGCCTGAGCCTCAGTTTCCTCATCTGCAAAATGGGGATGGTGATGGCCCGAACCTTTGGGGGGCTGTTGTGAAGATTAAATATAAACATGTCTGGAAGGCATTTAGCTAGGTGTCCAGCACATTCTAGGTACCCTGGAAATCTCAGTGAATATTCTAAGGCTGTTGCTGTGCATGGAGTCTGTCGCATGTGAGCAAGCAGTTCAGACACAGGGTTGCTCACACGACGTCGTCTACTCGGTCAGCATCTGCTGAGCCCCTGTAACGCACCAGGCACCCTTCTAGGCACCTGGGCTGCTACTATGAACAAAACTCCCGGGGCTCCTGCCCTCATGAAGAGAGTGTGCTGGAATTCCATGAGCATCATCCATAGGGGGTCTGAGAAGCAGAAGGAAAGACACAGGAGCATGCTCACCTTCTGCTTGCTGGAGGATGCGCTGGGCTCTGGGTGTACGAGAGAGGGAACTCTGAGACTGGGCTCCCTGGACCTGGAGCCTGCAGGAGGCCGAGTGACTGCAGGAGGCCCCGGGATCTGCCCCCAGGAGCAGAGCAAGAGTTCCAAACCCCTATAACTATAGGTAAAACGTCAGGAAAAATCGCATCCGGAGAGCCCGTGCCTTCGAGGGAGTCGCAGAGCCCCTCCCTGCAGCCCTGCAGACCCTTCCCCCCCAGAGTTAGGGAGGGTAAGACCTGCAGGGGAAGGGGTATGAGGCTGGGGAGGAGGGAGCTGGGGGTCTCACAGGGTGGAAAGAAAAAGCACAGAGTTGGGCAGCTGACAAGCCCGTGTCTTTGTCCTGGCACTACCTGTGTGCCTTTAGGCTGCTGCTCCTCCCCCCTCGGGCCCAGTTTCCGGAATGCAGGGTGACGTCACCCTCCCTCTGGGCTGTCGGTTTGAGGATTAATAATTAATTGTGTACTTCCCGTGTGAAAGCTCCAAGAGAACATCAGCGGAGAGAACCCTTGATCTGGGGCCTGGGACCTAACATTCCCCCTGCTCCCGCCCCCGACACACACACCCAGGGTCCTTCCTTCCCTGAGAGAGCCAGCCTGGAGGAGGCCCTCCCCTCTCTGGCATCTCCCAGGCCCGCCCCATATTTTCACCTGCTGATGACAGCAGTGGGGGTTATTGACCACTTTCCACATGTGTCTTAGCTGTCTCCTCTCCAGATGGCTGGGTCAGCAGGACGAGCAGCTGCCTCTCTCCTCACCTCCCCAAAACGGAAGGCCGGCCTGACCCAGAAACAGTGGGACAGCAGGCGTGTGGGAGGATCACTGGACAAGCCCTGGACAATATAGTCCCATAACCCTGGGCTCCCAAGTCCTACTGGCTTGGGTTTGAATCCTCAGCCAGCTGTGTGGCCCGAGGCAGGTGACTTCACCTCTCTGAACCATGAGGATTCACTAGGGTCATGAATAAAAGTGCTGGGCACAGGACCTGGTATACAGTTGGTGCTCGATAAATGTGACTATGATTATAAAAGGCAGTGCAGCAGAGGAGTCTGGCAGCTCTGCCACTTAACTGGGTCTGTAGACGTGGGCAATCTCTCTGTGCCTTGGTTTCCTCATCTATAAAATGGGGATAATAAAAGCCTCGTCCTCATAGTGTTGTAGGGACGATTAGATGCTTTAATATACATAAATTTAAAGTGCTTAGAACAGAGCCTGGCACATGGAAAGTGCCAGATAAATGCTAATGATTGCTATTTTTGTTTTCAAGCTGCATACCCCGCTTTCCTCTCGCAGGCCTCAATGCAAGCATCTTGAAATGAGAAGCTGATGAGGTCATGGAAATGGGGTTCCCCACTCCCTCCCCAGGCTCTGTGGGGTGTGGAAGGGAGGCTGGAGAGGAAGCAGGAGGGTCTTCCAGAACACACCCCGGCAGACGCCCCTCAGTAAACAGCCCCATCTCCACATAAACACACACTGCCCGCTCCGACCACTCCAATCCAAACACAGGCTCACTGGGGACCAAGCCACGGCCACCCCAGCCCACCCACTCAGAAACCTCACCCCGCCAGCCCAGGTCCCAGGCAGGGCCGGCTGTCTCCTCTGTGTCAGGCAGTCCTCATGCTCCTCAAGCTGGCTCCTAACCCAGCAGCCCCGCCCCAGCTGTAATTACAGAGAGCTGAGGCTTCTGTGTGGCCGTGACGTCAGCCCGAAGCTTCTAGCCTGATGATCTCACCCCGAGTCAGTGGGGGCTAGTCACTCGGGATGTGAGGGTGGGGGATGCTCAGCTGGAGGGGGAGGGGGCGGGGGTCTCGGGCAGTCAGCTCCGCAAGGATGTGAGATTCAGAACAACTCGGGTTCCCACCCAGGTCCTGCCACCCAGGAACGGCGTGCACAGGCCACTGCTCTGAGCCTGTCTCTTCACCTGCAAAGTGGGGGTGGTGACAACTCCCTCCTTCTTGCTGAGAAGATTTAATGCCATGAAGTCTGCACCGTGCTCACCTGCTACCACCGAGACAGGTACACAGCAGGCAGTGAAGGATGGTGACTTGTTGTTTTCCAGATTCTTATTTTTAGAAAACTTTCTCATGCATGCACTGCTTAACATCAAAACAATTTCTCAACCAATGACTCACTGAATTCCTTAACACCCCCAACCCACTCCACCCCACGAGGAAGCCGGCTGAGACCCTGAAGCCCACAGAGGGAGGATGGCGTGCCCCCAGAGGCCCACCTGTTGGGGACAGATCAAAGATTGGAACCCCAGCTCAAGGGGCCTTTCGTTCAAAGTCTGCTTTATAGATTAGCTCTCCAAGTGACAGGGGAATCTAGAAAATAGGTCATCTCTGGGCTTCGAGGTCCAGACTAGACACTCTGCCTGGGTACAGCACGTTGTGATAATCATCATTATTTACAGTCATAATAATAATAGAAGCTCCCATTGGGTGCCACTTCCTATGGCAGTTCCCCCGTCTGTAAAATGCAGATGATAGTGGTAAGTTCACCTTGTGGGATTGTTGGTGAGGAGGGGTTAATATTTGTAAAGCCTTTAGAACAGGGCTCGGCATACAGCAAACATTACGTCATTGAGAACATTGAAAATACAGAAGTGGCGTCTGCTAAAGGCTTAAGATCGCCTCACGTTCTCCTCAGGACACGCCCACAGGAGGCTACCATTACGTCCATTTTGCAGGTGGGGAAACTGAGAGCTCAGAGATGCATGGGGAGGGCAGGCATGTTACTCTCCCGAGGACGGGGAGGGCGAGCTCTGAGCGCATGCAAGTGGGGAGTGCAACCCAGGGCCATCTGCCTCCAGATCTATGGGGCTCCCATCTGTCCCTCCTCCACTTCTGCAGGTCCCCAGGGGGGAGGCAGGATGCAGCACGCTCTGGGGAAGGTATTTCCAGAGGGTGACCTGAGCCCTGGGCCAGGCAGAGGGTTATTAATAGTGCCCTGCCTGGGGAGGATGGCTCCGGGGAAGGCAGTGGGAGGGCGGAGCTGAGCCAGCGTAGGGAGGAGAGACTGCCCAGAGAGGCTGGCTGAACTTGGCTGCCAGGGCCCCTCCCAGCCCCCTGGAGCACAGCTGTTCCCTCAGCGGATTCTCTGGGGCTGGTTCATCACCTCGGAATACTCCTGTGACAGGAGCCACTTGCAAAACCCGCCTCCAGCCCCCAGCAGCAATAAATAGAAAGCTCCCAGCCCAGGAGAAGCGAGAAGTTTCTAGGCCTGCCTCCCTGGGTTTATTAAGCTCCTGGCTCCTCTTTAGACCTCAGCGGCTCTGGCTGCCAGCCTGTGTGGCCTGCGAGGACAGAGACTGGCTGATCCCTGGTGAGGCAGTACGGATAAGGGCCCTCTGGGATTCTGCTGGATCAGCGGGGGGTCGCCTTTGGTGGCTGGAGTGTCTCTGGGGCCCAGGACCCCAGCCTGGTGTGTGCCTCCGTCCCTGGCAGTGGATGGTTCAGCATTTTCTGAAGCTGAAGAATAAGTTTGGAAGACCAGCCCACCCACATCAGCTTACTGTGTGACCTTGGGCAGGTGGCTGTGGTTCTCTGAGCCTCCACTTCCCCTCCAGCTCAGCGGCCACCATGGCTGATGGTCAGATGCCCTTCCCCTACACGGGCCGACTGCGCCGGGACCCCTTCCGAGACTCGCCCCTCTCCTCCCGCCTGCTGGATGATGGCTTTGGCATGGACCCCTTCCACGACAATTTGACTGCCTCTTGGCATGACTGGGGTCTGCCTCCATTCTCCTCGGCCTGGCCGGGGACCCTGAGGTCGGGCATGGTGCCCCGGGGGCCCACCGCCACGGCCAGGTTTGGGGTACCTGCTGAGGGCAGGACCCCCCCGCCGTTCCCTGGGGAGCCCTGGAAGGTGTGTGTCAACGTGCACAGCTTCAAGCCGGAGGAGCTGATGGTGAAGACCAAGGACGGATACGTGGAGGTGTCTGGTGAGTAGTGGCCGACAAAAAGGAGAGAGAACCCGGGGAGGGAGGCATAGACATCAGCCCTGGAAACAGCCAAGAGGACAGTTCCTTACGGGGAAGCTGTGACAGTATGACACAGGTGACTTCAGGGCTCAGGAATGCAGCCCACAGGAGTTATCTTTATGGAAAAGCACTCCTCTCCTGGCTTCCAGGGGAAATCTTAACCTGACCCAGCTGCTGGGGCCTTCGGGTGCTGTATCAATCAGAGTCCAGGCAGGAAAAGGTAAACCAGGTCAGATATTTTGACAGAGGGCGTTGAATGTAAAGAATGAGTTAAACAGAGAAGGAATCAAAGACAAGGAAGAAATGGGCTCCCTTGCACCCCGGCATCACAACAGTCTCGAAGGGCGTGTTTCACGCTGGACCATCATAGTGTTGATAACCAGCGCAGCTTTCAAGAGAAACGCCTCCCTTTGTCAGGGGAGGAAACTGAGGCATAGTGGTCATTATAACAATACTAATTGATAACCTTGATTGAGCGCCTACTGTCTGCTAGAGACCACGCTAGGTGCCTTCCCCGCAGCATCTCAGTCAATACAACCAGAGGAGATGGGTCCTGTCTGTCTCTTCTTTTTACAGTTGAGGAAACTGAGGCACAGAGATGTTAAAGTAACTCCCTCAAGGCCACCACGGATTCAAACCCAGGCTGTCTGGGAATCGGGAGGCCAGAGGCAAATGGATAATGTATTGAGCCCCCGGACTAGGTGCCAATGGCTGGGCTAAAAGTCTTATTTCTTCTCTCAAGCAATCCTCACTCCAGCCCCGAGAAGCAGAGGTGTCTAGTGTCCCATTTTGCAGTTGAGGAGGCTGAGGCCCAGGTGGGACTCCTCCAAGGTCACGGTGTGAGTCAGCAGCAGCAAGAGTCTGGGCCTACCCATGACTCCGGGCCCACGGCTCCTGCCACCACATCCCAGCCTGGGAGAGGGAATGCTCCGGGAAAGAAAAAACAGGAGCTGGGGGCTCCGTCCCTCCCTCTAAGCAGGGCGGCAGAGGAAAAGCTTTCTCTCCCCTTCCCTCCCAATTAACACTCCATTAGAGAGAGCATGTTCCTGGCAGGCTCCGCCAGCCAGAAAATCAATAAAGGCCACGCAGACACAGGCTGGCAGGACAAGCCCCGGCAGGCAGCGGGCAGGGGTAGGTTCAAAGCCTCGCAGGGCAGAATTGTAAACATCAGAGGCTCCGGAGGGTGTGGTGGGCCAGGAGACACGCTGGGACCACGTGCTGACGGAGGAGGTCAGCCAGGGCTCCCCGAGCCAGGCAGGAGTTCTGCAACCAGATCCGCCACTCACCAGCAGGCTGTGCACATTGCATAACTTCTCTGTGCTTTGTTTCCTTATCTGAAAATGGGATTCAAAGAGCGACACCACATAAGGATTCTTGTATTAAATGAGGTGATGTGTGTAAAGTGTATACATAGTGCCCAGAACACAAGGGATAAGGACTGTAATTGTGGGGGATGTTGTTGTTGTTGTTAAAATGCCAGGCACATGGTAGAGGACCAATCAATCATAAATGGTAGATGCTCTTTGAGACCTGGGTTCGAATCCCGGCACCGCTGTTCATGCTCTAGATGGATATGGACAAGAAAGTCTTCCCACGGCTCCCAGCCTCAGTTTCCTCATCTGTGTCATGGGATCATAATAATCTCTCTCCTGCAAAGCTGTAGGGAAGGTTAAATACACTCAGACAATATATGATAATAAAAGCAGAGTGTCTGTAATGGCTCCTAACAGGGCCTGCCTGGCGCTCAGTAAACAAGGTGATTATTATCCCCAGTCCTGCTGTCTTTGTTTTAATTAGGGTTCCAGAATCTTCCACCCCAGATTGGAGGATTGCTCATGCCCCATGGCCCCCTCCAGAAGACCTCTGTTCAACCTGGAAGGTTTTTCTCCATCCTCCTTTCTAGGTGCTTATTCACAGGTGAGGCCTGGCAGCTCCAGGCTGAGATCCTGGCGAAGCACCTTACCAATCCAGGGGCTTTGAGTGAGCGATGGAGCCTCAGTCCCCACGTCTGTAAAATGGGCTGGTCGGGGCTTAAATAAGACGAAGACAGACGAAGCCTTTTTAGGCTGTAAAACCCTCACAGGGTGCACTTAGCAGCCGCAGCGTGACAGGATCCCAATCCCCTGAGATTGCACATGGAAACTATCATAACAGAGGTTTCAGAAGTCAGACTGATATCAGGCTCTATTTAAAAAGCCACTTTCAAGGGGCCGGCAGAAGTCAGATCGGGTCTCCCAGCCTCCATCCCATGATGACAGACCTATTCCTCCTCAAGCACTTTGTGTGGGGCACTGTGCTAAATGCTGCCATGTGTTGGCCCCCTGGTCCTTCCCATGGACTTCCCAGGAAAGACGGATAGGTTTGTTCCATGCATACTACAGAAGAGGAAATGGAAGGCCAGACAGAGTAACTCACCTGAGACCACCGGCTTCTCCACAGTAATGTCTGAAACTCAAAGCCGGGCCTGCTTAGACAGTTCCAAGTCAGGATGGCTCAATCTGCTTCTGATTGCGTGGCCTTGGGCAAGTCCTACCACCTCTTGTTGTTCTTATGAGGAGGTGGACTAGATCAGTATTTGCCAAACGGTGTGCTTTAAGATGCCACTAGGCATCTGAGAAACAGAGGGAGGGGCATCCAGAATTTTAGAAAGTTCCAGATGCAACTAAATTATAAACAGGTCTCCTCACTGCAGGACTTATCAGAGCCTTGAATCCACCAATGGAGTTGATGGATCTCTGAGAGATGGTCCTCTCTTATCTGACCACATATGAGTGTCTAGTTCCAGGGAAGTGTTTGGAAAATGCTGGACTAGAAGAGTTCCATCATGCCTCACACACCCCACCCCCAACATGCAGACACTAGCCAAGAAATGTTCCCTTCATGGGCCACTGGGCCAGGCCCTGGCCAAGGAAGGGACTGGAAAGCCCCAAGGCCTTATTCCCGCCCCTTTGTCTTAATCCCAGGGCCTGTGCCTCCCCTGGAAACAGCACTGTCTTTCTTTAGCTGGGCCAATGGACTTCCCCCAACTCCTGCTTCCTGCCTCTTGGCGCCGACATTTCTCTGAGGCACGTGGAGAACATGGTGGTTGCAAGGGGCCTCTGACTTCCTCCAGCCTCCACATGAGTTCTTGAAAACAAAAATTATAATAATTACTTTTTTCTGTTTACAAAAATAAAGTATTTCCACAGTAGAAAATGTAGATAGGAAACCAAAATAAGAAGCGAAAAAGCACTCATAATCCTTAAGCTGCCCCAATAAATAGATATTCAAATAATATGCAAATTAAATTCAAGACGGGCCTCCTAGCAACATCCTCTTACAACCAGGTTAACCCCCTCCCCTCCCTGACCCCAAAACCCTGTTTCCAGAGCCCAGACAGGGAGAGCTAGCTTGTGAAGAGCACTCCTTTCTCCAAACATCAAAATAAACCACAAGCATTCACCTTCACACAGTTTTTTGACCATTTACACAGCAATTCTGTGACTCATTCTCATTTGCTCCTCACAATAACCCAAGCCTTGTCACCCCCACCTTAGAGAAGAATAGACTGAAGCTCCGAGAACAGAGTTGCTGGGAAATGTCAGAGCACAGACTCAAACCCATCTACCTCCTTTTGAATCTGCGCTCCATCACTTCCGAGCTGTGTGACCTTCAGCACATCACCTCACCTCTCTGAACTTTCATTCCCCATCCACAAAACGGTGATGGTAAAAGTACCTGCCTTCTAAGGCTGTTGGGAAAATTAAAGGCGCTGAGAACAGTGGCTGACACCAAGTAAGAGCTATATAAGAGTTTGCTATTATTATTTTTATCATCATCATCCTTTATTATTCCCAGGATACCAAGGGTGCAAAAGGGCTGAGTCAGAGGCACTGGCCTGTCCCCAGGGGAAGCAGGCCTCCGGAGGCCCTGGCTTGGGGAGGATACCAGAGAACACACAGCGCCCTTCTGGCCACAGGCCTGGGTTGGAGCTGGGCAGTTGGTGGTCACGGACTTGGCAGGTCGCAATAAGCTTTCCCCGGGGCAGCACATCACAGAATAGCATGTTCTGGAGAGCCAGACACTCCAGCTTAAAAACCCAAACTCCTACACGTGTATCCCTTTCTGCCCAGCTGATGGGAGAATAAATTGATGCAGCCTTTCCTAAGGGCAATTTAACAATACAGACCAAGCCTTAGAAATTCTAGAACTTGGAATTTATCCTCAGGGAGTCATCAGGCCGCATGCAGATCTAGCTAGGATGACATTCAGGGCACTGAGGTTCTTCCCAAATGTCGGGAACCTCAGTGCCCAGAAGCTGGGGACTGTCCAAATGAATTTTTATATCTCTGCAGTGAAACGCTGTGCAGCCGCTAGTAATCCCGCTGTTAAAGAATATTTGCTGTAATATGGAAAAATAATTATAATATGTTAGCAAAAGATAAAAACAGGTTTCAAGTGTAACATACAATATGAGCCCATCTGACAAAATATGCTATCGACGTCTATAACATCTATACTATGTAACATTTATGCACTTCTAAGTAACATGGAAAGAAAAGTCTGGAACATATAAAAAATATTATTAATTTCCTCCGGGTGATGGGATTATGAGTGTTCTGATTGTTTCTTCTTCATTTTCTACCTTTTTGAACAGACACTTGCATTATCTGGTGATCAGAAAAAAGTTATTAATAAAGGAATAATGTTCATAAAGAATAATTAATGTAATCACCTGTAGATTCAGTTTAAAAAAATCTGGACTGTAAAAAGACACTAATCCCACCAGGTTATTTACGGTCTAGATTGTACAGTCCCTCGGAAGGGTGCCCCTGGGGAAATGAAGGTTCTTAGGCCTGGAATGTGGCCCCAAAATGAGGAGTGAGGAATGAGTAACGATAGGATAGGAGGTGAGCGGCTCTGCTGGGCACTAATCCGGTTTGTTTAAAGGGAAATTAGAGACACTCTCTTCAATAAAAGAAAAAAAAAGAGTTGGGAGGAGCCAGGAGGCTCGGAATTTGTTATATAAATTGCAAGATAAAAGCCAGTGTGGGCCCAAGCCTTCTTGTAATTTCATCTTTTTCCTTCCTAAGGGAAGAAAAAAGCTCTCTCCTGCTGCCCTGGGAGGGTGTGGGGCGGGGGAAATTCCACCTCTCCCTACTGTGTCGTTTCTTAAGAAAAGCCCCCTTTGGAGAATCTGGGTGGGTTTTTTAGCAGACGAAGCATTATTTCCAGGTGTACACATAATGTGGCTCAAAGAGCTACTCAGAAGCTGGAACAGCAGAGAGGCAGCAGACCCCAGCTCCTGGCCTAGGTTCAGAGAGAGCTGGTTCAGAGCCCACGGCTGCCACACATCTGCTGGGCAACACTGGACCCATCACTGGGCCTCAGTTTCCACATCTCTAACCAAGGGAGAAAGAAGCCCACCCTCAGAGCTAGGAAAGGCCTCTGTTAGTTGTAAGGTCAGCTGAGTGGCAAACTAGCCCCACTCCCTTCCCACCACCCGTTCTGGGGTGTTAGCCTCAGGGTTCTACCGTCTGGTTAGGAGTGAGGGGTCAGATTCAAGACCTTAGAGGATACAGTGCAACGTGTGGCCCAGGTTCTGTGATTTCCTAAGACTAGTAAGTAATTGTCCACAAACCACGGTCAAGGCCTCCTGTCCGTTATTTACTTCATCTTCACAACAGCCTGGGAGGAGGCTCAGGTGGGTCCACTTAGCAGATGAGGGACCAGAAGCTCAGACAACTGGAGCCACTAGACCAAGCCCCAAGCCACACAGCGAGGCAGGCGCAGGATTCGAATCCAAGTCCGAGTCCTGACGGATGCCCAGGGCCCATAGATGCTGACCCGTGGCATTTCTTTCCCTTCCAGGCAAACACGAGGAGAAGCAGCAAGAAGGCGGCATTGTTTCCAAGAACTTCACAAAGAAAATCCAGTAAGTGACCTGGCAGTGTGGATTTCAGGGTGGGAGTGGAGGAGACGGGGGTGCCTGGGACCCGAGATCTGGGGTCTCTCCCTCCTGGGGATCTCTCCTGTGAGACACGGCCCAGGGCAGGGACTTGAACCCTCATACCTGAAGGGGAGAAAGTGTCACAGCAAACCTGCAGCAGGGTCCCAGAAAGGGGGGCCGCATAGATTCTCCTGTCTCGCCTGCTCAGTGCCCTGTGAGGTCGGTATCAACAATCCCGTTTTGTAGATGAAGAACCCGAGAATAAGAGAGGTGAAATGACTTGTCCACAATTCCACGAAAATTGGGGCACTCCCCTACCCACGTGGTATGGCTGAGGGAGGATCTCCATCACGGTCAAGAAGGACCCTCCCCCGATGCCCTAAAGGCCCAGTAGAATCTTCCTTGGGGAGGCTGCTCGCCCTAACTCTCCCACGGCCAGCAGAGTGCGCCTTCGCTGGAGCATCCACAGGAATTAAACTGGAAGGTGTCCTGCCGGCTCCGCTTACCACCTGGAGGGGTCCTGAGGCTGAGATTGGGATGAAGGAAGGGCAGGTTTTGCTGAGGGGAGTGAGAAGGGCTGAGCCTGGGAAAACCACATGAGCAGCCAGAAGACCGCCAGGCTGAGCCACTGAATCAAAGCCACACAGAGGCCCTGATGGCAATGCCGGCGGGGAGAAGAGACTCACAGCGGGGTACTGATGGCTAGATGCTTCAGGGACATCTTCTCCCTAATCAGCGTCACTCCATCACGTGCTCTTCTGGCTCCACAGCCTTTTCCCCAGTCATCATTGCATTTAGTCTTGGCAGCGAAGCTGTTCAGGGGAGGAGAGATTGTACCCTCCTGCTGTTATGCGGAAACGAAGTCTTCCAGAGGTGAACGGACATACTCGAGGTCCTTACATCTGGAATTTAGAACAGCCCCAAACGGATCCTTCAACTCTGAGTTTAATGCTCCTTCCTCAAGCAAGGAATGCCCTTTCCTCGTCTCTATGAGATGTGTGCTGATTCTGACCTTGCAGAGTTACCAAGTGAAAATGAGATGAGATCATGGCACAATGATCCGCACGCAGCAGGTCCTCATACGTGGCCGTTTGTTATTACTATTATTGTTGCGGTTCTTGAATCTTTGCTCCACTCCTAGCCCTGGCAAAAAATGTCCTGTGTCTGGAGAGACTGGGCTAGCTGAATTCTGAGGCTTCTTTCAGCTTTGGGATTCTGCAGTCCTGTCTCTCCCCCCACGTGCCTGCTCCTGACCCGCCTGGCGCCTCTGGAGTTCTTGGAAGCCCCAGGACACTTCCTGATAAGGGAAAGGCCAACAGCTTCTCTTCACGCTCGCTGGCTCACGCGCCGTCCCCAAGACCCACACCTCTCCCTGGTCCAGCAGCCAGATCAAACATCGCTGAGAGCAGAGAGAAAGGGAAAAGGGAGGAGGAGGGAGCCAATGTTTCTTTCAAGAGACTCATAGAAGGTCTCAGGTTGGAGTCACAGGCAGGGCAAAGCTGTGGAGGCGACTGAGCTGAAAAAGAAGTCAGCGAATTAATCATCTTAAGAAGACGGCCATTTTGTGGATTTCGCTGTCTCTGAGACCTCTGGGAAAACAGCTTGCTGGAAGTTGCTTGACCAGATAGAAATGCCTACAGCTGCTCAAGGCAGGGCTGCAGTTGAGCTGGGGCCCAGCAGCTGAGCTGGGCTGGTCGCTACAATACGGGACTCGCCATTGTCCTGAGCTCCCCAGGTGCCCTCCCTAGTTGACCTAGCCATCCTGACCCTGTCCCCAGGACCCTCCAAACCGCCCCACATTCCAGCTATTAAAGGGTCCCCAGAACCCTCCTCCATAACTAGATCAGGTATCTATCCATTCTGGCTGGCCAATGTCCAGTTGTGCCAGTTGCTAAATATTTTGAATTTCACCCCTGGGTGTAGGGAGTCCGGGCTCCATGATAGAGAGAGTGGGTAACTCAGAGCAATTTGCTGAACTGCTCTGAGCTTCTGTTCCCGCATTCCCTCACAGATGGATCTGTGATGGGGAATGAGAGGACGTGTGTAAAGCGTTTAGCACGGGGTACAGACTCAGCGCTCAGTCCATGGGAACTAATATTATTAAAAGATTGCAAGGCTGGGATCACACAAGAGCAGGTGGGACCTCCTGGCCCCTCCTGGCTCTGCCCAGACTCCAGACACCGAGGAGCAGGACGGGAGTTTGGGATGGCCCTGGCCCAATCTTAGGAGGCCTCATCGCCTCTCCCAGGAAAAGCTCAGGTCATCAGAGGACAGGGAAGCTCCTTCAACCAGCTGAGATCCTTGGAGATTTCCAGCCAGGCAGGATGCTACAGCTGTTGGCCTTAGCCCAACACACCCATCCCCGTGTGAAAGGCCCCATCTTGCCTGGATGAGGGGACGGGGAGAGGTCTTGGAATTTGCCTATCAAACTGGGGGCAGGGCGAGGACTGCAGATGAGATCTTTCCCACATCCAAGCTGGATGAGAGGACAGGAAGCAGGGGACACAGGAAGTCATCCATGGAGGATGCTCAGAGCCAAAGCAAACTTCAGTCTCTTTGCTCCACATTTTCCCACGTATCTGTTCTGCCTCTTATCGTTATCTACGATGTGTCAAGAGCCATGTGGAGAGGTTTGTAGGTTTAATTGTATTTCATCTTTAGAACAATCCTATGGAGTGGGTATGATTACGCCCATCTAGTGGGTGAGGAAACTGAAGCTCAGTGGGATGGTGGGACTCAACTAAGGTCACACAGGAAGGAGCAGATCTGAGATTGGAGCACAGGTGTCCCTAACTTGAACTTCCCCTACTCGGTTAGGGCAGACTGAAGGACAGTTATTGGCATACGTCTTCACTATTTTTTGCCACATATGCTAATGTTCCCATACTGTTATTTGCTTATGCCTTGTTTTTTTCCGATCAATTCACTTTTGATACAGTGAAATTCTCATCGCTAACATGTTCACCGAAGAAGGCAATCATAACAAAATCCAATGAAAGCAAAATGTGGTGAAATAACTAGATAATGTTGCCTGCGGAAGGGTCTAAGACTTACATCTGCTGTCTCTTTGTTAAAAAGAGAAAATAGCAAGAGACAGAGGCTGCAGGTGCTCAAGGCTTGTTAACCCTTCGCTGAGGCCTTTGTTTAGATGTAAACAGAAGGACTGAAAGAGAATTGGGGAGGAATAACTTTCCCACCACGTCGATTCAACATACAGGTTACCTGGTGAGGGACCTTGAACAAGTCTATTCCCAACTCCGGGCCTCAGTTTACCCATGTGTAATATGAGAGCATTGTCCTGGACAATCGAGAAGATCCTTTTGGGCTCTGATGTCCTATGGTTCAATGATGGCACAGCTTGTGCTAAAATATCCCCAGCTGTCAAGGTGCCCACTTGGCGAGCCAATGCCTGCAATGACAAAGCAGAAGCTGACACTTATTGAGCGCTTACTGTGTGCCAGGCACCATTCTAAGTCCTTTTCTTTCATTATCTCACATAATTCTCACACCACCCTAAGAGGTAGATGCTATTATTACCTCTTTTCTTACAAGGAAATAGATTCAGAGAGGTGAAATCACTAGCCCAAGGTCACACAGTCGGGAAGAGCCGGAATCTGGATCCAGGTCTCCCTGCCTGCCAAGTCCAGGCTGTGGACCATGCCTACCCTGTCACATTGTACCGGGTCCCCACTGGGTTGGCGTGCGAATGGTTCAACAGAGTCAGCCCATCCCCCAGCAGAGGGAGGGGGGTCCAAAATCTTGCCCTTGTCTCTGCTCCAGGAGCTTGACTTGGCAGGTGTTCAAATTCTCTCTTTCTTCCGTCCTTGCCCGCAGCCCCTTTGTTATCCTCTGTGGCTCCAATTTGGCAGGAGTCCCTTGGGTAGATGGGGCTCATGCGCCTACAAGCACAGGAGCAAAAGCCTCCCAGCCCCTCCAGGAAGGGTCCTGCCCATGACGAGGAACGGGCTGACCTCATTTCTTGCTTCTTTCATCAAGACCCCTGCATTTACAACAGGCAGAGCCAGCCTGGCCCAGGAAAGATAGTGGTGACAGAACCGCCTGGCTTCCCCTCATGGTCCTGTGTTCAACAGTCTGGTGCCGGGGGAGGCCGCAGAGCATCACAATCAGCTGAGTTTGGAGACCCCGAGTCCAATTCCACTCCCATCTGCCCCTTACCAGCTGGGGGGCCTTGGGCGAATCAGTTCACTCCTCTGACCTCAATTTCCTCATCTGTAAATTGGGGATAGGCATAGCACTTGCCTGGTGGGATTACTGTTAACAACTGTACGAGAGGATTCAGGCGAAGTCCCTGGTACATAGAAAGTTCTCGGCAGGTCATATTTTTCATAATTTTTTATTAATAATGGCACCCAATGAGGCCATTAGCATGCTCTCACAATTCCAATAATTTGTTGCAGAAACCATGTCCCAGATAGTCTTGTTTTCTCAAAACAATCCAAAAGTCATAAAAATAGCTTCAGAACCGGAACCAGATTTGGGTTCAGAAGTCCTGTCTTTGGTGCTCTCTCTCTCACTGAGTCTGTCATTGGATTTCCCAAGGCTCTGTCAGATGTCCTATGCAATGGGCATATTAATTTCTACCTACTAACCATTCTAGGGTCTCTATAAAGTTCTAACCAGGTAATGCCTATAAACGTATTTGGGGAACAAAACAATTATGACCTGCTAAGACCTACTTACGATGTGGCCCAAATCAAGTATCATTCTAAGCATCGTAGAGTATGCTGCCATCTGACGTCTAGCCATGTGGCCAGCCTGACCCCCTTTATCTGCCAAGTTGTCTATTCCACCATTAACTCTACCAGCAATGCTTTTTGTAGCAAAGCCCTCCCAGCAGGCACATGGTCAATGAAAATGTGTCACCTGTTGTGAGTGACACCTGATTTGTGCTCTATAAAGGAGTGGTCGTGGCGGTCATTTCCGCCAGCAGCTAGCCAGTTGTGGGCGCTAAAGTGGAGACCTCAACCATTGACCAAATATCTGGCCCACAGCTCCCTTTTAAGTTAGCATTGGAGCAGCGTTTTACCATTCATAAGGTGTGTTCAGAGTCTTTGTCTCACTCTGAGCTTCAAAAACTGTGCAAATTTAATGTTATGCTCACCATTTTGCAGATGAGGAAACAAGCTCAGAGCAACTGAGTGGCCTTCCCAACATCACACAGCTAGAAAGCGGCAGGGCCAGAATTCACAAACCCAGCATTGTTTGCCCCGAAAGACGAAGCTCTTCTCAACAACATTTTCTTTCGAATGAATAAAAGAATGTTTAAGCTCTATTAAAATAGTAAATGAATAAAATCTTGTGCTTCCTCTAGGCTTCCTGCAGAGGTGGATCCTGTGACAGTATTTGCCTCGCTTTCCCCAGAGGGCCTGCTGATCATCGAAGCTCCCCAGGTCCCCCCTTACTCACCATTTGGAGAAAGCAGTTTCAACAACGAGCTTCCCCAAGACAGCCAGGAAGTCACCTGTACCTGAGACCCCAGTCATGGCCCATCCTTGTTCCCTCCCCAACCCCAGGGCTTCTCTGATTCCAGGGTACATTACTGTAGCTGAACTCATAGATTTAGCGCAACTAAGATGTTGGGGGTGGGAGTGGATGGACCACAGAGTCCCTGGATAGTGTAGTAGTAGGTTTTTCCACAAGAGGGCGCAATTGGCGAGTCATGCTCAGTTGCGCAAAATGCTGGGAGTTTTTTTTTTTTTCTTTACCTTTTCTGTCTTGATGAAAATGTTGCACATTCTAAAGTTGCCAAACCAATATAATGGGACATAACATTTCACATTGCATCTTACCTTGCAGCTGATGCAAGGGTTGCTTTTCTCTGGGGACCTCCCCATCACCCAGATTCCTATTCTGGGCTCTCAATTTCCCTGCCTGCCCCGTGGTTTGGGTGAAGGAGCCCATTAGCTCACTCCATTGTGTTTCTGCAGCCCTGGCCTAAGAAGGGTTATAGAGAGGTCTTACATCCCCATATGGGATTTATCCAACAGCCACATGAAAATAAACAGTGCCTTCTGCCCTCCACCCAGGCATTTACAGCATGTTCCCAAGCTGGCACTCCCCGGGGACTCTGGAAGCCCCTCAGTTTATTCTCTGGCTAAAGCCCCCCCTTTCTTGTGTCTCCTATGCCCAAGTTGGGATTTTTAGAGAGGGCTGTCTCCAGACAGCTCCAGCTGGAACCAAGCAAAGGCCAGACAGCCTGGCAGGCAGGCTAGTGGTATTGTCTATATGGGTGGGACGTGTGTGTCATTGTTATTTGAATTGTGCTGTTGTTTAGGGGAAAATAACAGTAAATGATAATAATAATAAAGGAGCTGATGTTCTTAGCCTGGTGTGCTTCTTTTGATGAGGGGCTAAATGCTATACCACTTAGATATGCAATGTCAGTTAGGAATGCTTGTGGCTACAAATTATAATGCCCAATGAGTAGTGGCTTAAATGACACAAACATCTAACTTTATAAGAAGTTCAGGTATGAGTGATTTCAGAGTTACTTTTTCAGAAGGTACGTCACCAAGAATCCAGAGTATTTCCATCTTTTTCCTCTGCCATCTCTAAAAAGTCCGCTAGGTCTATCCTCGCATTTGTAAGACGGCTGCAGCAGCCCCAGGCATCTCATCCTCGGGTGACAAGGTACAGGAAGAGAAGGCAAGGATAAAAAAGAAGCCTTCTCATCTGGCCTCCTCTTTTATCAGCACGCAAGATCTTTTCCAGAAGCTCTCTCTCAGCAGATTTCTTCTTTTATTTCATTGACCCAACTTGGGTCACACGCCTAGCCTGAAGCCAGTCCCTGGCAAAGTGAAAGTGATGGCCATAATGGACTTAGATCCAGATTGATTTGTCCTCTGAGGCCAGGAACATTGCTGTGTGAAAAAGCAAGGTTCTGTTAAGAAGGACAGGGATGTAGCAGCTGTGAGCGCCATCAACAGTGTAATGGCGGCTGCAGGCTGACGCTGCCAGGAGCGCAGAACCTGGAACACAGGGTCGCAGGGAGCAAGGCTGCTGGCATAGTGCACCAGTTGGGACTGTTTCTGGGGTAAGTGTGAAGAAACTCAACTCAAACTGATGGACGCGAGAAGGGGTATTTATTGGTACACATAGCTGAGAAGTCCAGGATAAAACCCGCTTTCAGGGCTCCAGTGATGTCAACAGAACTCAGTTTCTCTCTCTCTCGGTCCTGCAGAGTCAGCTTCACTCCCAGTCTCCCTGTTGCCTCCCGGCCCTCCCCGTCCCCAGCCCTCCATGCCCCTGTGTCCTCCCTCTGTGGTCGTGAGATGGCTACGGTCACTATTCCCTCTCACATTCCACTCCCCAGGGAGAAAAGCCATCTTTTCCTATAGTTTCTGCCCTATCCCTGAGAGTCATTCTTATTGGATCGGCTTCCGTCACATGACCATCCGGAGCTAAGCAGGGACCACGAAATCAGAGCTTTGATTGGCCAGGCCTGGGTCACATGCTCTATCCCTGGAGCCAATCCCAATGAATCCCCACAATACCCGGAAGTAGATGTTCGTTTATAAGGAAGAAGCTGAAGCTAAGTGGTTTGGGTAGGTCACGTGGTGACAGCAGAACTCAAACCCGGATGTTTGCTTTTGGAAGGGTTAATGAGGAGCTGCTGGGCTGGTTTTCAAGAGCACCTCCAAACTCCAGATGACCGAAGAAATCACTATTTCCTGAGCACCTACTCGGTCCATCCTGTGCTAGGTGCCAAGGATACAGAGACCAATGAACCACAATTGCTGCCCCACGGAGCTCACAGACCGGTGACAGAGACAGGCAGATAAAAGAATGCCTGGCTCCCTTTAAATCCTCACTGTGTGACAGACACCATGCTAAGTGCTTTATTATAGTAGATTTACTGACACTACAATCCTATGAGATAGGTCCAGCTGTTACCTCCGTTTTACAGGTAGGGAAACTGAGGCATGGAAAGGTTACGTGCATTGCCCCCAAATCACACATCTGGTAAGCCCCAGGCCCAGGCAGGGTGACTCCAGGACCTTCACTAGTACTCTTACCCTGTTCTGCCCTTCTCCCAACAAAATAAAATGTAAGCGTGCCCTAAGTGAGTCGTCCAGCTTGTAGGAAGAGCAGAGAGGTGATATTTCAAGTTGGGGCTTTGCAGGGAGGGTGGGAGTCAGAGGTGGCTTACAGAGTCACTCCTGTCGGACTTGAAGATGGGCAGGTTGTAGGATTTGAGCAAGCAGGGGTGGGGATGGGGAGGTGCCTCACAGGCTGAAGAAAACACCTGAGCCAAGGAGAAAGGTATGTTCCTTTGAAAATGCTTTGATGGTTCCCCATTGTTCAGAGGATCAAGTCCAAGCTTCTCTGCAAGACTTAGAAGGCGTTATGGGATCCACCTGGTTACCTCTCTGCACCCCAGCCCCAAGCCCCTCCCCTCCCCTCCAGCCCCACCTAACTTCCGTCTCTTCTTCCAGCCAGCTCTCTCTTGCTACCAGAACCTTGAATACACTGCTCTCTCTCTCCAAGGTTTACTGACCCACCCTCTGCACGGGCTAATTTTTTTCTCCCAGTGGCTTAAGCAACAAGTTTCTTTCTTTCTTTCTTCTTTCTTAAAATTATTTTATTGAGGTTGTGTTGGCTTATAACATTGTGTGAATTTCAGGTGTACCTTATTATATTTTGGCTTCTGTGTAGACTGAATCATGTTCACCACCAAAAATCCAGTTTCTGTCTGTCATACATATGTGCCCCTTTACCCCTTTCACCCTCCCTCCCACCCCTTCCTCTCTGATAACCATCAATCTATTCTCCTTATCTATGTGTTTGTTTACCTTCCACATATGAGTGAAATCATACAGTATTTGTCTTTTTCCATCTGAGTTATTTCACTTAGCATAATACCCTCAAGGTCCATCCATGTTGTTGCAAATGGCATGATTTTGTCTATTTTATGGCTGAGTAGTATTCCATTGTGTATATATACCACATCTTTTTTCTCCATTCATTCGTTGATGGGCACTTGGGTTGCTTCCATGTCTAGGCTATTGTGAATAATGCTGCAATGAACATAGGGGTGCGTATATCTTTCTGAATTATTGGTTTCATATTCTTTGGATAAATACCCAGTAGTAGAATAGCTGGATCATATGGTATTTCTATTTTGAATTTTTTGTGAAATCTCCATGCTGTTTTCCATAATAGCTACACCAGTTTGCATTCCCACCAGCAGTATAGGAGGGCTCCCTCTTCTCTGCATCCTCGCCAACATTTATTTCTTGTCTTGTTAATTATAGTCTTCACCGGCTAATTCTTTAGACTGCCCCTGGCCAGAGCCACTTCTTGCTTACCCCTGTCCCAACAAACACACCATATAACAGCTTTGGTGTTTGTGTAGCAGAATAAATAGTAATAGCAATCATAAAAACCCAAACTACCCTAGCTGCTCTGCTTTCAAGGACAGGAGGGGGAATCATTCAAATAAAGGAGAAAATCCCTACTCATTGGATATTTGTTCAACAAATATTTACCGGGCACTGACCATGTTCAAGGCACTGTGCTGGGTGGCAGGTTACCATTTCTCTCCACTTTGAGAGCCTGGAGAGAAAAGGAGGGAAGCGAGGCTATTTCCATGTTCTCCAGTTCTGGCTGATGAATGGTGAGACCCCGAGTGGGTAGAGTGGAAAGCCCACCCATGAGGCGGTACCCAGGCCAAGGGCATGAAGGACCACACAGATTTGCCCAAGCAAGTGAGCAGTGTCTCTCAGGCAAGGGGGCCTGGTAATGTGGTGGGGGCCTGGACTGTAGCGAGAGGTGACCAGTGAGGAATGCCAGGTGGTGGCTGGACCTGGAACCTAAAAATGCTGCACAACATTCAGTTTTTAATTCTTTGCCTTGTGATATAAAATGTGCCAATCCAACCTTTAGGGAAGTCTTACACACCCACAGATGCTTTGTGTGGGTGGTCTTGGGGGCGGTGGTGGATCAAGGTTGGGGACAAGCCAGAGCGAAGTGAATGGAGAGGAGAATTCTCCACAGGCAGCACCTGAAGTGAGAAGGGACTATGGGAATGGACCTCCTGAAACATCACTGATCTCTTGGGCAGGGCACTGGAGAGGTGTGACTCAGTTTTATTGAAATATCTCAAGAGCACGGCTTCACCAGATACCTAGACTGTCCTCCTGGTGGACTATAGGTCTCCTGAAAGCAGAGACCGCATCCTGTTGGTTTCCGCTGTGTCTCTAACTCCTAACACAGTGCCTGCTGCATAGGAGGTATTTCATATTCGCCAGATGCATGGGTGAATGCCTTGAATAAATAAAATCCAAACTCTTTTACACCGCCTTCCAAGTCCTGCATGATCTGGCCCCTGTCACCTCCCAAATTCATGTCTCACAGCTCCCTCTCATGTTCACTACACACAGGCCTCCTTCTGTCGCTCAAACACACTGTGCCCATGCTTACCCCAGGGCCTTTGCACATTCCATTCTTTTGGTCATGAACACTCTGCCCCAGCTCATTGCCTGGCTGCCTCCTTTTTATCACAATTTCCCCAGATGTCCCCTCCATCTCCACCTTTCCAGAGAGGCCTTACAATAGCTGCCATCCAATCACTGACTATTACACACATCACTGCTTTATTTCCTCCAAAGCGATTGCGTTTGCTTGGTTGCAAACACACCTCCACATTAAAATCTAAGCTGCCCTCCACACACCACATACTTAGACACACCCTAGAATGTCAACTCCAAAAGAGAAGGGATGCTTTTGTGTCTTGTCCACTACTGCATCGTTAATGCTAAGTGCAATAAGAATGTATTGAATGATTGGATGAATGAATGAACGGTGAGTGGGGGTCACCCTGGGGAATTAGGCCCTTTGGCCTTTGCATGATCTTAAGCCCCAGAGACCCGGCTCATTTCAGTCCTGAGCATTTCCAGCTTAAAGATGCAAGACTTGTCATCAGAATAGATGACTTGGCCCCTCCCTAGAGATCTCAGAATGACAACAGAATATTGTTCCTGAGCCTTCGCTTGGATGATGATGCTGGGACAAGAGATGCCCAGAACCTCCTTCTCCACCCCACTCCCTTGACCCAGCCCCCCAGAAAGTCTGATCCCCAGCCCCCCTCCACCCACTTCCAACAGCCTGCCGGCCAGCGGCTGCTGATGGTGATCTACGGAGATGACTTGATATGACCTTGAGGGAAGAAACAAATTAATGTGTCTTGAAATAAATTCCAGGAACCAGTGGCTGGCTTCTCCACCCCTTCCTCTTGGCGCCTCATGCGTCGTGCATCATAATGTGAAAATCAATACTGTCTCCTAAATGAGCCAACACCTGGAGCGGGCAGGGGGTGGGGCTGCTCAGAGGTCCCCTCCCACCCGATGTCCTGGGCCTGGGAGTTGTTGGCAGGAGCGGGAGACTCTGGGCCTGCTGTGGGTTCTGCTGTCTGGTGGCTGAGGGCTGGCTGAGTGCCCCTGTCTGCTGTGAGGTCAACCCACCTGACCCCCAGCTGCAAGGCTGTCCAGGGACAAGCAGATGTGGGCTCCCTAGTGGCTCCTGAGGGAAAGGACAGGGCAGCCACATGGAAGGGCATTGCCGTGGCCATTGTCCAAGGATAACTGAGATATGGGGAGGGGAGGAGACTCCAAGCCCAGACCCCCACTCCAGAAGTTCAGTGTATATTTGTCAGTGCATTTCTTCGGATTGGGCACCTATTCAACTGCGTGTCCAGGTACGACAGTGCCAGGTGTCTAAATGTTGAAATACTTCAGTGCCCCTGGATAAATTGCACTACAGAGACTCTGAGGTGCCCCCAGTGTCCTAGCCCATATTAAGCATGTCTTTATTCTGATGCTTTGACCAATTGGGGCCTTGCTAACCCTGGAGGGACTGCCCCTCCCAAGCTTGGCTAATTCCTAGAGATAGCAAAGGACTCACCTGTGAGCACACCTTTCATATGAAAAGCCACCCATCCAGAACCCACAGCCCGACCACCTCCTTTATCAACGCTTATACTCGGAGACACTATCCACTTGCCCTAATCATCCAAGGACGGGTACCAGACACCTCGAGACAGCCCCTGGGCCACAGAGCCAGCTGAAACTATGCAAACTAGCCTGTCCTAAGCCTGCTCACCCAGCCCCACCTGTTCCTTCCTGCAGAAACCACAATAAAGGCTCTCACCCACGTTTTCTCCACCCCACCCCACCCTACCCGAGTTCCCTCTGCCTCCAACCGACCCTGGTGCTTCCCCATGTGGCCCCCATGACATGGTGAACCACCTCCTCTTGGGATCACTGAGTATTACAAGCTGTCTTTTCCATGGCAGTCATCCCTGATCTTTTGGCCTTGCCATACTGAACAACAATAAAACTCACATTTTAAACCATAGATAGTCCCTGCCTCCTAGTGCCTCTAGGAACCAACAGCTGCCTTTGGATGAGTGGCCATTCTGAAGAGTCACTGTCCCGGTCCCACCAGTTGTTAAAGATTCTGAATATCGCCCCCTCCCCCCAGGCTGCTATGTGTCAGGTACTGCGCTGGGCCCTGGAGAGCAAGACAGACATGGGTCTCTGCCCTCGTGGGTGTAACGCGGGGCAATAACTGAGTAATCAAAAAAATAGCAGAGTCCAGGGTGGGACTACAAGTGGGTTCTGAGGTCAAGGAGTAGTGGGGCCGTTAGGGATCTGAGTTCTGATTTCAGCTCTGCTGTGTGTGACCTTGTCACGTGACCTCTACGAGCATTCGTTCCTCATCCACAAAAGTGGATGATCACAATGCAGGGCTAGTATGAAGACAGAATGTGTGAAGTGCTCACGCAGAGTAAGTCCCCAGGAAACAGGGAGCAGTGGGTGGCCTCAGCCTGGTCCCCGCCTGAGAGGCTGAGCCCATCGTCTTCCAGCGTCTCATGATAGGTCACTGAGCCGGAGGCCCCCGGGGTCTGTACCTGGAGCTGATGCTCTCCCAGCACCTGCCTCCATTTGGGAGAAGAAGAACGGAAATGAGGGGCATTGAGGGCATTTCAGTCTCCACTGTCAGAGTCTGGGTGGTCTACACACCACAGCTCCATAATCATAGCTGCCCACCCTCAACCCTTGCCCAAGAATAACTCATTTTTATAAATCAAGAGAGACCTGCAACTACTACTTTGGGATCTGCGTGATGTATTTTTATGAAGGAGGAGGGTGCCTGCAGCCCGTCAGCAGTCAGCACGGTTCCTAGGACGTAGCAAGTGTCCAGAATATCGGCTATTATCAATACCGTTGTTTTTGTTGGTCATCCTTTTTTCTTTGAAAAGAGGATATGGTGGAAAGAAGAGGGCCAGGAGACAGGCTGGCGGTAGCCGGCAGCATTTGCTCCCTGGGGGACTTGGAAACTGAGGAGAGACGTGGCAGACAGTGCTGCTTGGCTAGACTCACGACTTCTACCATCAGGGTTCGAATGGAGGTGTCCGGGCGCTCTCCCAGGCTGGAGCCTAGACAGCCAGTCTCGGGGACCCCTCACGGGCCCGGGGGAAAGGTAAGGGTGCAGAACTACCTAGCTCATGCTCTAGAAATACTTCCAGAGATTCTGCTATAATTGGTCTGAGGTGGGGCCTGAGCATGGATATTTTTTGAAAGCTCCCCAGTGGATTCTGACTTGCAGCCAGGGCTAGGAACCACTAGAGAATTGGGTGCTGGGAGGGAGGTTGCACAGGAGGATCCTGGAGGAGGCTTGGTCCCAGCCCAGGTAGGGTGGGAATAGTTATCAGAGGCTTTAGGATGTTGAAGTTGAAACCCGAAGGATGAGTATTAGTAAGAACAACATTATTAAATGTTTATTAGCTGCAAGGCATTGTCTCTGCTCTTCACATCCATTTTTCCATTTAATCTGCATTGACCTAGAAACGTGCCCAAGGTCCCACAGCCAGGAAGTGGCAGAGCAGCTGAGCCAGTCCCAAACTCGGGCAGACAGGTTCCAGACCAGTGGTAGCTAGACCAGGGAGCAGGTGGGGTGGGAAGAAGGATGAAGAGTTTGTGGCAGAGAGAATAATGCGTGGGTTCAGTAGATGTGTCTTCAAAACAACGAAACCCCCTCAGGCTGGCCCCGTGGTATAGCAGTCAAGTTTGGTACACTCTACTTCAGCAGCCGAGGTTCACAGGTTCATCCTGGGTGCAGACCTACACTACTCTTCAGCCATGCCGTGGCAGTGACCCATATATAGAAAAAGTGGAGGACTGGCATGGATGTTAGCTCAGGGCTAATCTTCCTCAAACAAAAAAGAGGAAGATTGGCAACAGATGTTAGCTCAGAGCTAATCTTCCTCAGCAAAAAAGAAAAGAAAAGAAACAGAAACAGAAACCCTTAATCCTCACTCACAGCCTCAGTTTCTTCACCTGTAAAATGGGAATAATTCATCGCCACCCTGAATATTCCCCAAAGGGGGGCTGGGAAGATGAGCAAAAGAGTTTGTAGACTAAACAGAACTATTGCTTTGTTATTATCACCATCCCAGTAGGGAGGGCAGAGGAAAGGCAAGGACCAGCTGTCTTGGAAACGTTGCCTAGTGATCTGATATCATGGGACAGTTTCATTTTTCCGATGCCTGTTTGTGCTCCATCAGAGCTGCGTGACAGCCAGGCTTGTTCTGCTTCTGACAGTGACAGCTTATAAAATCCTGAGTAGACAGGCTGACAGAGCTCACTATCAAGAGCTGCACGCGCATACACACACACGCCCGCACGACCCTCAGGTCTAAGCCAGCACAGATGTGGTTGTCGGAGGACAAAGGAGGTCTCTGCACAAGTGACAGAAATTGAGACTCTCCAGGTGTCCCAGATTCCACGCTAGACCAGCAGTTCCCAAAGTGAGTTCCATAAAAAGAAAAAGGGAATATGATGTGTTCTGCAGTTAAAAAGTTGGGGGAAGTGCTGGGTTAGACAAACTCAGACCTTCTTTATTCTGATGATGCTCATTGTGAACTTCCAAGAGGAAGCTACAGCCGGTAGCTCTTGCTGCATAAAAGATTAGCCTAAAATCGAGTGATTTAAAACAATAAACACTTATTATTGCAGAGTTTCTAAGGTTCAAGAGTTCCACTGAGGCTTAGTTGGGTGGTTCTGGCTCAGAGTGCCTCATTAAATTGATTGAAGATGTCAGCGGGGGCTGTGCTCATCTGAAGGTTTGACAGGGGCCGGAAGGTCTGCTTCTAAGCTCAATCTGTTGGCTGTTGGCTGGAGGCCTTAGTCCCTCACTGTGTGGGCCTCTCCAGAGGGTTGCCTGAGTGTCCTCACGACGTGGCAGCTGGCTTCCCTCAGAGTGAGTGATCCAAGAGAGAGCATGAGGCAGAGGCCAACGTATCTTTTGTGAGCCATCCTTGAAAATGGCATGGCATCACTTCTGCTCTGTGCTAGCAGACAGCATCACTGTAAAGAACCTCAAGTGGATCAGAATTTGTTCTGACCTAAGCCAGGGGAGCTGGGCTTAAATACTCCCACACCAACTCCCATTGGCTAAAGTCTGCCATAGGGATGGACGTGGAGGATGCGAGCTTCCCCATGGGAAGTAAACATCAGACTCTTTGACCCTGAGAGCAAAGTAGCTTAAGGAGTCCCAGGGTGGTCCTGCAGACAAGACTCACAGGTACAAACCTGTGGAAACAAGAGTACCCAGAAGCCAGCGAGGCAGGCACAGAAACTGTACAAGGCATCTGAGGTGATCTGAGCAGACCCCTGGCAGTGTCTGCTGCATTTATACTCATAGATAATTGGAAATGACCAAGCGCCTCAACTGCAGGGGATTGGCTAGACAAATGATGGGGTACAGCCAGACAATGGGAAAAAGTAGGCAGCCCTTAACTATCGTGCTCCTGAAGAGGGCTTGTTGTCACAGAAATAGGACACAGAAAAGCCAGCCTCAAGTCATCAGTGTGTATGACACCTCATTTAGAATAAATATAAATCTGCATTTATATGTTAGTCGTTTAAGGTGCCATGATGGTTTTTTAAAAGTAGGTGGGTGTTCTAGTTATTTTTTTTCTTTGTGCATTTCTGAGTTTTTCAAATGTTCTGCATAGAGAATGTGTTGCCTTTAAGATGAGGAAGGTAAACTGAGTTGTTGAACCTAAGATTAGATTCTCCTAAAGGACTTTCGGGTGTCACATATGACCTGATGCAAATTGCAGCTCCCCTCCCAGAACACGGCATTTGCATCGCTGTACACGTAATGGTTATACACACACACCCCAGAGCAGGACCGCCCTGGTTTGAATTCTCCTCCGTCATTTATTAGCTGGGTGACCCTGAGCAAATTTCGTAACTTCTCCCTTCCTCAGGCTCCTTGACAATAATCCAGGGGTGATGCTAAGAGTGCCTTGTAGAGTTGTGGTGAGGGATAAATGAGTTAAGATACGTAAAATACTTAGAGCAAGTCTCGGCATATAAAAAAAACAGTTTGGCAGCGTGGACCTGGCTTTTCCTGCCCCACCCTCAGCCCTAATCAGTCTGAATGCCTAGATCTTGTTTTGTTCTTCCTCCTCTCGTTGAAGCTATCCTGTTCCGCCTCCTGCTGCATCCCTTTGGGATCCTGCCAGGTATAAGTGGGTGGTGATGAATTCATCAGGTTGCCCCATCACGTTTATCCACGCTCAAGTCTTGCCTCCTCTGAGGAATGCCCTTTACCCCACTTTCAGAAGCTCCAGAAAGCCCTGTGCAAGCCTGGGGCGTGCACACCAGTGGCTTCTGCCTGGAAGCATACTTGTCCCTTTTCTCTGGTCACAGCGTCTCAACATCTCTTTGGGGTGTCCTCGCCCTGTCGTGCAGTTTCACTGGGAATTTCCGTCAGAAGGTCCTGTCCTTCCACAGTGGGCACATGGCCCAAACTAAGCCCATCAAGGCCTCTCCTGTGGGAACGTGAATCTTGTGCAGACAGACTTGAAGACAGGAAGTAGCTGAAGCTGGTTTCTCCCTGGGACAGTGCCCTGAAGAGATGTCCATTTCTCTTGCTCCCTAGATCTCTGGAGCGGCTCCATTCCTGCCCTTCTTGGGTCCAGTGCTTAGCTTTCCTTTCAATTATATGAGCTATCCCACATCCTTTTCCCCTTAAATTAGGTAGAGTCCATTCCTTTCACTTGAAAACAAAAGACACAAGTTGTTATAGTGAGAGAGGGAGAAAGAGAGAGAGAGAGGTGGTGGGCTGAGCAGCATCTCCCATACCATGTATAAAACGACACCTGAATTCTGATCCAGCTCAGCACGAGGTCCTCCTGTGACCCTGGGCAAGGCCTCCCACCTCTCCTCTGTTTCTCTGTCTCCTTCGCAGGATCCTCTTTCCGGAACCATCCCATAAAGGCTGTGGTGCTCAGATCCCATCCTAAGCCCCTTATGCTTCTCTCAGAGGTCTTCGCACACATTCTGTGGCTTCAACAGCCATCTCTAAGCTAACACACCCACTCCCTCTTTACAGTCCAGATCAGCTCTACTGGAGCTCCAAATACCGGCTGGACACTTCCACCCAAGGACTTCCCAAAATCCACACGTGTGAAACAGAATTCACTATCTCTCCCCACAAACTGCTTCCCTTCCTCCCTTCCCCCGCTTTAGTACATGGCATCAACACACACCCAGCAAACCCAGAACTCTCCTAGATTTCCCTCTCCTTCTCAGCCTGTCACCAGCCATTGTCCATACTCTGATGTCCTCTGTCTTATAAGTCCTATTTGTCTAGCAATTGTCACTCTACAACATCCATTCATCAGTTTATCACTTAACCCTTACAAGTCCAGGAGAGGGGTGGCGTCATCCCAACTGGAGGAACTGGGGAAAGTAGAGAAGGGAAGTCATCTGCTCAAGGTCACACAGGACGTAGAAGGCAGAGCTGGGACTTGAACGCAGGACTGTCTGAGCCCATAGCCCATGCCTGGTCCTCCAGGACTCCCTCTGTCCATGGTGCCCAAATTCAAGAGGAGCAAGATTTGGGCCAGTCTTTCTCTGGCCGGTTACTAAGGTCCACGGTGCAAACAGCAACAGTGTTGTCCATGAGCTCATCTGCTCCACCTTGCTCCACCCAGTTCCTAATCTGGGCTCATGACCCGGGAACTCATCTCCCAGACAACAGGAGTGATGCGACAAACAGAGGAGGGCCTGCCAACTTGGAGCTGAGCTGCCCCGACACGATTGGTGGTGCAAGCCCAGGAGGTGTGTGTATGTGTGGGGTGGGGGTGGGGGGGCCGTTGCTGACGTCCACAAGGGCTCCAGTCTAGAACCACCCCTCTACGTGGTTAGCACGATGTGCCCCTGACGAGCCAGAGGAGTCCAACGCTCAGTGCCGGCAGGGCCACTGGAGCTGGAAGCAGTGGGAGGCCAGGAGGGTGGTGACCAGTGAGCACAATTGCGGTGTCCTGGGGTCCTGGCGGAGGTTCAAGAGACCCAGGTTCCACACCTGGTCCTATGAATTACCAGCTCTGCCTGCAGTTCATCAGGAAATCCTAACTCCCAATTGTATCCAGCATCTGAGCCCCTCCCACCTCCTCTCCTGCCTCCACCTTGATCTGAGCCTTCCCACAGCATTGGCTATTTCCACCCTTGTCCCTACAGTCAAAGTTTGAAAAATATTTTCATTGTGATAAATAAAATAGATAACAAAATTTGCCATTTTAACCATTTTTTAACAAGTGCACAATTTGAGGGCGTTAATTATATTCACAGTTTGGGCAACCACCACTACTATCTATCGCCAAGACGTTTTCATCACCTCAAACAGAAACTCTGTCCTCACTAAGCAATGACTCCCCCACTCCTCCTCCTCTTCTCCTCTACCTCCTGTCTCGATGAATTTGCCTACTCGAGCGATTTCACAGACGTAGAATCACACACTACTTGTCCCTGTGGGCCTGGCTTCTTTTATTTAGCGCAATGTCTCCAGGGTTCATCCAGGTTGTAGCATGTATCAAAACTTCATTCGTTTTTATGGCTGAATAATATGTCATTGTATGAAGAGACCACATTGTGTTTATACATTCCTCTGCTGATGGATACTCCCCAGGCAATTCGTCCACAACAGCTGGAGTGATCTTGAGAAAATATTACTCAGACCATGGCACAACTTTATCCAAACCCTCTTATGGCTCCTCAATTCATTCAGAGTAAAAGCCATAGTCCTTATTATGGCTACAAAGCCCTAAAGGATTCTCTCTCCCCACACACTCTCCATTCCTCTGTGCACCTCTAACCTCATCCCTTCCCACTCTCGCCACTCTGCCCATTGCTGTTCCGTGAACACCTCAGGCACCCTGCTACCTCAGGGCCTTTGCACATGCTGTTCCTTCTGCCTGGAATGCTCTTCCCCTCAGACATCTGCATGGCTGACCCCCTCATCTCCTTCCAGTGTTTGCTCAACTGTCACCTTCTCAGTGAGGCTCATCCTGAACACTCTCTTTAAAAGTGCAACCTCCCCTTCATCCATTATTCCTGATCTCCCTAGTCAGGATCCATTGTTTCCATAGCACTTGCCACTTTCTAACATATTATATAATAAGTGTCCTGATGGTTTCTGCATCCACCCCTGGGATGTAGTCTCTACGAGGACAGGGATTTCTTTTGCTTGTTTCGTTCATCAATATATCTGAAACACCTAAAACAGTGAGGGTGTGCAGTAGGCAGTCAGGACAGATGGTTCAACGAATGAATATGAGTTGGGACAAGTTGCTGCCCCTCTTTGGACCTCTGTTTCCTTATCCAGGAATCAGGATTATGATCCATCCCCAGGTGGGCAGGTATCACGGTGAGAATCAGATAATGACTATCCCCCCTTTGTAAATTGTAAAGCGTCCTGCAAGTAAGAGGGGGTGGAAGACAACTGATCTTCCCGGGTGCCCTTGAGGTCAGATACTTTGCAGGACATATCACATTTTATCATCCCCATTTTACAGATGAGACGCTGAGGCTCAGAAAGGTGAAGTCACCTGCCTCAGGATCACTCCGTGTGAAAGTACTGGGGAGTCGGAGCTCCATCCAGCCGTCTGGCTGTTTCTCTAAGTTGCTCCCAGGTTTGGCATTTCATAAGCCTAAGAGAAAACCCCCTCGTCTCCAGGGACCAGCTCTGAGCCCAGGGGAATAATAATGAGGGTGAAGATATGAATAATAGCAGCCTTTTATTAAGAACTCCCTATATATGTCAGACTCACTTTGCTACGTGCCGGATGCCTGAAATAGGCTGTCCTCACAGGATAGCAGGAAAAGGGTGTTATTATTCCCTCATAACCAATAAGGAGTTCCAGGATCAGAGAGGTCACGCCTTTTGCTTGAGGCCACACAACTCATAGATAGTAGAGACAGCATTTGCACCCAGAGCAGTCTGAAAATCCCATGGCATCTTGAAAAGTCCATGATCACCGAGATGCAGTCCCTATAAGGCCACATATGCCCTCCGCCTCCAGGAATATCCCCAGGGACCTCCCCACCGGAAGCAGACCCAAGAGGGTGCTGCTGTAGGTGGGAAGGCAAGCACACCACCAACCCTCCAAGCTCGCTCCCTCCGTGCAAGCAGCGGATACAGAAGGAATACGGCGTCGGTAGGAGCTTGGCTGGGGATCTCATGTACCTGCATTGCCAACAAAGACAAATGAAAGAACCACTCAGCAAACCAGGGCACTTCCACCCCAGAGCAGAACTGTCAATGGTGAATAAATGATGGAAGCTCCTCGCTGGACGTGCCAAATTCAGCGGGAGAAGATGAGCGCATTCATCTGCCTGGTGACACCCTGGCTGTCTTCAGGCCATGAGGGGGTAGGAAAA
Source organism: Equus quagga (assembly GCF_021613505.1). Classification (NCBI taxonomy): domain Eukaryota; kingdom Metazoa; phylum Chordata; class Mammalia; order Perissodactyla; family Equidae; genus Equus; species Equus quagga. Next base: position 78,827,829 of record NC_060281.1, read on the forward strand.
TATTCCCTGGCATGCACTTTGCCCACGGCTGATTCCGGGCTATGGCGGGGGGGGGGGGGGGGGGAGGTCGGTGGCAAGATCGGGGAAGGGTCTCAGACTTCCCACAGCTGCCCAGATGCAGGGTCCTAATGATTTCTATGCCTTTTAAAATAATCATAACCAAACTACTAGTATGTATTGACATCTTACTATGTGCCAGGCGTTGTGATGAGTTTGTTTTCTTTTGAATACATATTATCTCACTAACTAGCTAAAAATAAAATTATTGTTGAGGAGTCTCTGTTGCGGGAGGAAATGACTCCCTTGAGGGTGTCTGTTCTTTCCAATTATTCATAACATTAAATTACGTCTAAGAAAGATAGTCCAGCCCCAGGTCACCTCCCAAGGGCTTCACCAACTTCCGGCCACCACCAGCACTACTCTTCATCACACCAGACCTCTCCTCCCCGTAGCTGGGATTCTGTAGCTGGGGATAGTGAAGGGAGACCATGCGGGAGGGAGAGAAGGAGTACCTGGGAAAGCCAGCCCATGGGGAAGGGAAAGGATGCTGAGGCCCAGGGCACTGAGACCTCAGAGCCAAGTTCCCACCACCCAGAGGAGCCCGGTGGCACCATCCTGCCAAGCTCGGCTGTGCCAAAACATTAGTGTCTTGGTGGAATGAAAGCTACCAAAATCCATCGTCTTTGGGCGGGGTTGACAGAACCCTTCTGCGTCTATGGAGGTGTCTGTTAGATAAATGGAGTAGAGAAGGAGGAGGTGCTTTGTGGGCCCTTAGCAGGCTTATTTCACACAATTCTCAAAACAACCCCATTTGACAGAGGAGCCTAAGAAGCGGAGGGCACTTGCCCACAGCCTCACGCCTCCAGTGGAATATTATCGTAAAGTCTCTGGGAAAGCTTGCCATCAGAAGTCTCCTCGGCCCTGACTGGCTGGGAGAGATGGCGAGCGGCCCCTCCTCAGAGCCTCATCCAGCACAGTCCTCCTAAAACCCACCCAAGGACCCCTCACCCTGCAGCCAACAGCCCGGGAAGCCTCAAAGTGCTTCTCCAACTCTCACCTCTTTGGGCACAGGGAATAAATCATCAATAATCAGAAATCTGCAATAATAACCATGACGTGAATTGGTCTTGATTAATAGGATTGCAAGAAATTAAAAGAATCAGGTTACAAAATAGCAGGTGCAATATGATCTCATTGAAAAATGGCATAAAAACAAAAGCCCTGGGAAAACATAGCCCCACTATTAACAATGATGTTTTGGAGTAGAGAAGGAAGATTTATTGGTGATTTTTATCTTATTATTTTAGCTTATGTGTATTTTCTAATTTGTCGGCAATGTACATGCAGTGTCTGTCTTACTTGGAAAATAAAGAGCAAAATAAAAAGGGATTTTTTTCCCCTCTCTAAAGAAAGAATGAAGTGAATCCTTTGGAAAACTCCTATGAAGTTGCTGCTGGGAAACAGCGCAGGCATCTGCATCCGTGGCTAGCATTGTTCTCCCATGGTTCTTTGTACCTAGTTTTTTTAGTTTTTACAGAACATAATAGAGCCAGACCTGAGGTCTAAGCAATCATGTGACTAGGGAACAAATAAATACACAGGTAGGTCATCAGAATTTCCATTATTTTCGTTTCTACACGGCATAGAAAAAGGCAAAGGGGCCTGTCCTTGTGACTCACCATTTCCTTCTCCTGCTTTGCCTGGTGCCTCTAATATCCAAGTGGATGCGCCATCAAATCCTCTTACAGCCCCCAATCCCTCAGGCCAAAGCCCCAGCCTCTTGGTCCCCACGAGCAGGCCCCCACCTCAGTGTTCATTTCTCTGTTCATGGATTCAGCGAAGCTCATAGAAGTTTTTGTGGGGAGAATGTACAGTTCAGAGGGCAAGACTGTGGGCTCTGAAATCCAACTGCCTGAGTTCTAATCTCCCTCTGCTGGAGTTCAGATCCCACACTGCCTGAGTTCGAATCCCCACTCTGCCTGAGTTCAAATCCCCACTCCGCCTGAGTTCATATCCCCACTCTGCCTGAGTTCAAATCCCCACTCTGCCTGAGTTCAAATCCCCCTCTGCCTGAGTTCAAATCCCCACTCTGCCTGAGTTCTGATCCCCACTCTGCCTGAGTTCAAATCCCCCTTCACCTGAGTTCAAATCCCCACTCCGCCTGAGTTCTAATCCCCCCTCTGCCCTTTAATAACTGGGTGATCTCGGGTAAATCACTCAATCTGAGTCTCAGCGTCCTCCTCAGTAAAACGGGATAACTGTCATAGCTAGCCCCTTGGACTGATTAAGGGAAACGACACTTCTCATGTCCTCTGCAGTGTGTCACAGCCAACACGATCCCCCTCCCTTTTTCTCTCCTGATGTTTTCCTCTCATGAAGGTGACCCCAGGGTCAAGGTGTGCTTGGGGACACAACATTGCCATCTTATCCTCTGAGGGTCCAGATGCAACTCGCAGCCTTCAATAGGACTTGTCAATCCCACGGTCCCGCTGAATTGGGGGGTGCATGGCCCCAGACTGGTACAGGCCTCAGACCAATACCTGGCTGGAAGCTAGACCCCAACTCACCACTTGACTAAATTTGCCCAAAAGGTCTCGAAGACTAGCTTTCTTGAATATTTTCAATGAATATGAATATGGTCTTCTTAACAAATTAGTCTCGAACATATTCAATGAATATATTCTTCTCGGCAGCATGTTAAGCTCAATTTGTCTGAAGCTAAATACCATCGGAGCTGCTCAGCCTTCTTATGACTGTCTTCTAATGAGTATATTCTTGAATATCTTAGAGTCTTGAATATAATTAAAATATCTTGAATAAATTTTTGGATAAGAGTATTCAAGAAGTATAAATTCAGTGCATGTTATCATTGAACATATTAAAATGGCATATGTATGAGAATGGAGTCATTGTCATTGACTACATTCAGGAGGAGTATATTCATATGCATTAACCAGATTTGATAAGAATTTTCCTTAAATAAGCTTTGGAAAATTGGCGAATTTGACTAATTTGAGCAATTGGTCATCAGCAACTTGACTTTTCATGTCAGTTCCACGGTGAAATTGATTTGTGGTGGTTTGAGTTAAGTCCCTCAAAGACGGCTGGGGAAGACGCCCAGAGCATCTCCTATGAGGTCTGAGGGAGGTCCACCAAGGTTCACCTCCAACTTTGGGCAGATCCCTGACCCTCCAGCTGTGCCCTTGACCCTCTGGGGCATCCCCATCGTCTCTGGGCTCTGTGGGCATCCCACGTTTCGAAAGGAGCTTATCCTCTTCGTTCTTTTCAACTCCCAAGCATTTAGTTATGCTCCAGGAATGTGGGTAATGGACTAGGAGCCAAAACTCAAACACATAACTCCGGTTTTGAACCCCAGTTCTCCCGCTGGCCAGCTGTGTGACCTTGGGAGACTGACATAACATCTCTGACCTTTAGTTTCCTATTCTGTAAACAAGGGTCAAAAGAGGTCTGAAAAATTCGCTTCTTGTTTTGTGCAAGTTCCTGCATGTCTCTGGCCTTAGCTTCCTCACCTGTAAACTATAAAATGGTAGACATGGACTAGATCCACGCTTCTCAAAGTAAGATCCAGGGATGCCAGGGGACCCCCGTGACACTTTCCAGGGGTCCATGAGATCAAAGCTATTTTTTATACTACTACTAAGATCTCATTTGTTCTTTTCACTCTCATGCTCTCATATGTGTACAGAGGAATTTTCCAAAGTCTACACGACCTGTAACATCACAGCAGACTCAGAAGCAGCCATGAGAATCCAGCTTTCTTCTATCGTCAGACACTCAAGAGCTTTGAAAAAAATGTAAAGCAATGCCCCTCTTCTCGCTTAATTTTTGGGGATAATATAGTTATTCTCATAAAAATATGTTATTTTTGTTAACATTTCATGGGCCTCTTATTTTTGTTTTTAAGTGAATTTATAGACAAAAATATCTTTAAAGTTTGTCAGTTTTAATTTCTAATTAAATTAAATAGCTATAACCACATAAGCACGCTCTTTGGGGTCCTCAGTAATTTTTAAGAGTATAAGGGGGTCCAGAGACCAATAAGTTTGGGAACTGCTGGATTATTTCAAAAGGCCCAAGAATCTGGGGTTGTTATGTGTCAGTCTTTCAATATGTTGCTCATTCATTTTCATTCATTCATTCATTCATTCTACAACAGATATTTAATGAGTGCTTCCAAGTGCTGGGACTATAAGGAGGAAAAAGACACAGCTTCTGGTAGGGAATACACCGACAGAGTGCCCATTGAGTGACACAGACACACAGACCTTATCATGATCCTTATGAAGCAAGAGGAGGGGGAGACTTGCGTGGGCTGGGGCAGGGGGCCAGGAAGGGGATGGCTCCCCCAGCAAAGCCAGGCTGAGGGAATGCTTAGTTTCGTTTTCCAGAACACATTTGTCACAAAGAGGGAGACTCAAGCCAAGAATCAAGTGAAGGTAGGGGGTGCACCGGGGATGAGGGTACAAACACCCCGGGTAGTGACTCAGGAATCGTGATCCCTGCCTTTGGGCCAGCTGAGATCCGTGCCTCAGAGGGAGACAGCCAGCACAGACGTGGGGTTACCTAGAATACCACAGAACGGGAGGTTGAAACGACAGAAGCTTATTTTCTGAAGTTCTGGAGGCTGGAAGGCCAAGATCCAGGTGCTGCCGATGGATTTGGTTTCTGGTGAGATATCTCTTCCTGACTTGCAGACAGCTATCTTCTCACTATGTCCTCACTTGGCCTTTCCTCGCACATGCGCGCACACACACACACACACACACACACACACACACACGTGGGGGGGGCGGGGAGGAGGGCGAGAGGAAGGGGGAGAGACACGGAGAGAGAGGGTGAGCTTATAAGGACGCTAATCCTATCAGATCAGGGCCCTCTCTTATGACCTCATTTAACTGTATTTACTTCCTTAGAGGCCCCATCTCCAAATATGGCCACACTGGGGGTTAGGGCTTCAAAATATGAATTGGGGGAGGACACAAACCTTCAGTCCTTACCAGCCATTTCCAATTATCACCACCTCCCTGCTCTGAATTCTACCATCCACGTCCCACGGAGAAAGAGACTGCTGGTGGTGAAAACAAAAGCTTCGTCACTCCTACAGGGGAGAGAGAGTAAAGACAAAAGAAAAAAATATCCACCCGAGCAGCAAATATTTGCAAACTTGGCAAAGCGCTCCCTGACTTCCCACACAAAGGCAAACAGACACCGGAGGCGTCCACGACCGCCGCCTTAGTTTATTGAACTGAAAATATTTGCCACCGAAATGGTTTTATTAGTGGTATGATTAGGATTTTTTTTTCAACAGACAAAGTCATTAGTGGAGCAGGAGCCTGCGGACATCTAAAGACACACCATCGGGGAAGCCTGCGCTGGTGGCCTTTCCTCATTGCTCTCACAGTATCTACATCAGTTCCCTTTCACCCCTCTTTAATCTTATTTTTTAATGACGTAAAAATGTTTTCTTGAAGGAGAATCAGAAAACCTGGAAGAAAACAAAAATCACCCCCATCCCCCCTACTCAGAAAAGGAGATTAACTACTGTTATATTTCATTTGCTTCTTTCCCTTCAACATTCATATGTTGACTATATAGACACATTATTGGGGCTGGCCCGGTGGTGAAGTGCTTAAGTTTACATGCTCCGCTTCGGTGGTCCAGGGTTTGCAGGTTCAGATCCCGGGTGTGGACCTACACATCACTTATCAAGACATGCTGTGGCAGGCGTCCCACATATAAAATAGAGGAAGATGGGCACAGATGTTAGCTCAGGGCTAATCTTCCTCAAAAAAAAAAAAAAGGTATCATGCTTGGCTCGTATCTTCCTATTTATTATTCTGTATCTTAAGTATCTTTCCATGCCAATAAACATTGCCTTTGTTTTTATTGTCTGCCTACTCCACTATTCCATTACAAGGATGTCTTATAATTTATTTAAGCACGCTCCTATTGATGCACACTTGAATTGTTTCTAATTTTCCATTCTTATAAACAAAGCTGAGATAAGCATCTGGTAACCAAATATTTGCACTCCGAGCGCTTTCTTTCTTAGGATAAATTCCTAGAACCAGTATTTCTGAGTTAATGGATATACACAATTTTGCTGGTATTGTTGTATGTCCGTGAAATGTATGCATGTATATTTCACTATCAAAAGGCAGGGATTTCTTTTCCCCTTTTCTTTACTTCTTGTTGGGAGAGAGCTTTGGAAAGACAGAGGGAACAGTCAGAGGTGTTTTAAATATAATAACACATCAGGGTTATACTATGAGAGTTAATTGATCTTTAAATTAGAATTGCACCATGTATATATATTTTTTTTTTTAAAGATTGGCACCTGAGCTAACAACTGTTGCCAATCTTTTGGGGTTTTTTTTCTGCTTTACCTTCCCAACCACCCCCCGTACATAGTTGTATATCTTAGCTGCAGGGCCTTCTAGTTGTGGGATGCGGGACGCCGCCTCAACGTAGCCTGACAAGCGGTGCCATGTCCATGCCCAGGCTGCGAACCCTGGGCCGCTGCAGCGGAGCGCACGAACTTATCCACTTGGCCACGGAGCCAGCCCTTGTATCATATGTATTTAACTAACTTGAATTCAACTGTCTTTCGTTAAATGTAAAACGTCACGGATTTTGATACATCATTATTTTATGTAAAATCAAGAAATTTTTGAAAAGCTCTTCCAATTAGGTTACTATCTAATGCAAATGCCTTCATAGTCCTTTCCAACACCTTCATTGGTCACACCCATTCCCCGTTTGAAATTTCCTTCGACTATTCAGAGGGATTTGACAATTTCTCTCGCCTCTTGTTGCCTGCCTTGGTGGATGACAAGGAATCCTTCTGTACATATCTCAGTGGCAAAATGCAATACTGCTTCATCTACTTGTGGTTTTTTCCTTTTTAAGGGTTCAGTAAAGATTTGGTTGTTGCTCTGCAAGAAAATATGATTCTGGAGTCATTCCTCCAAAGACAAGAATTTGCTTCACCAGTATCAAATCTCCACCCCACTGCTCTGTTTGGGGGCCTTGCTGTGCACACAGAAACTTTCCATTTCAATGCCAAATTATGTCATAGTGTAATCTTTTGGAAGACATTTAAAGTGGCAATTAAAATCAACATGTGGAGGACCAGCAGTGTGCATAACTCAGTTGAAGTGTTGACAATACGAACAGCTATGACCAAGTTTGCTTGGGCCCAGGGAATGAAATTATGTCATGCCTGCTGGCGGGCCGACAGCAAACTGAAAAATGCATCTCAATTTCAGAGATGTTAAAATTAGAAAAACTGTGTACCTTAGAATTGATGAAATATGATTAGTAGGAGGCTCAAAAAGTTAAGATAATAAAGGAGAGAAATGTTAACACAAGTATGCCGGTAATTATGCTCCTTTATTGCACTCAGTAAGTGTGTGCCCAAGAGGAGGCAGGAACATGTGGATCTATCAAATTCCCAGTTGGTTCATTGCCCACTTGTCTCTCATGGTGAGGACATCTTTGTCACACTGAGGGTGGTTCTAGAGTTTAAAGATACACAGATACATATAATACATCTATTTAGATAGATCGACAATAGATAGGTGATAGATAGAAATAGATACAGATATAGCCCAACACAATTCCTAAACAGAAACCCAAGAAGCAGCCATCTACTCCAACTTTGGAGCAAGACTTAGTGAGAGACAGTGTGTGGTTCTCCAATATGGTACCTCCTAAGAGGTATTCAAGGGTAATTTGAATTTTGAGGTTGTCACCTTTTGTGCTGGTCTAGGACAGACCTGAGACATAGGAGGAGAGGAGAGGGTGGAAGAGAGATAAGGAATGTGAACAAGGGGAGAGAAGAGGGAGACAAATCAAGGAGAAAAGACCACACCCCATCAGACGACATCCGAGTGGAATCCTAGAGGGACTGAAAGGAATTCCATGGGAAAAGTAGTTTTTGCCTCAATCTCCAGACTCCCCACTTGTTCAAGACCAGCCATGTGAGTGATTGCTTTCTTTTGATACCTACATGTCCTTCCAGATGCTATGAGATTCAGTAGCAGGATAACTTTTATTGAATGGCCACATGCCTTACCCAGATCCAGGCAGCACCATGCTAAGAGCTTCCTCTGATTTTCTCATTCATTCCCCATAGCAACCTTATGAATTAGGAGTTAGCATTATTTCAATTTTATAGATGAAGAAACTAAGACTTTGGGAGACCAAGTTACGTGCCCAAGGCCACGTGGCTGGGAAATAGACAGGCAGCCAGGCGAGGAGGCGAAGTGACTAAGATTTGGAACCAGGATGTCTGGTTTATATCCTTTATTAGTTATCTATTGCTCCATAAAAAAACTACCACAAGCTTAGAAGCTTCAAACAACACAGACTTATCATAGGACAGAGGGTCAGGAGTCTGGGAATGGTTTACCAGGTCATCTGCTTCAGGATCTCTCATAAGGCTGCGATCAAGATGTTGGCCATGGCTGGGGTCTCATCTGAAAGCTCAGCTAAGGGAGGAGCTGCTTTCAAGCCCATGTGATTGTTGGCAAGACTCAGTTCCCCAAGGGTCGTCAGACTGACGGCCTCAGTTTCTCGCTGTTCTTTGTCATGTGAGCCTCTACAACACGCCAACTTGCTTCTTCAAAGCCACCACGGGAGAAGCTGTGCTAGCAAGATGGAAATTACAATCTTGTGTAACAGAATCACCTTTATCATATTCTATTGGTTAGAAGCTAGTCATAGATCCTACTCAAACTCAACAGGAGGGAATTACTCAAGGGTGTGAACACCAAGAAGATGGATCATTGGTCAAGGGAGGCCATCTTAACGTCTGTCTGCCACACATCCTGACTACGTCACTCCCTTGCAAATCAACCTTTCTGTGCCTCAGTTTCCTTACTTGGAAAGTGGAGACCCTACTTCCATAAGTCAGCTTCATGAAGTTGCAACAGGAATTAGATGTGTTAGTATTTGGAAAGTGCCTCAAACAACGCCTGGCACATGCTTAACATCACAAAAAACACCCATTAAATTAATAAATGCTGGAACATTAAATTAATAAATGCTAGAATCCAAACCTCGATTTGATGGCTCCAAAGGCCATGCTCTAGATCATCATACTTTTGAAGAAATATTAGAAAATATAGATAAGCAAAAGAAGGAAAAATGATCCCCGATCAAAATCCCAGCAAGTTACTTTGTGGTTATTGAGAAACTGATTCTAAAGTGTATACGGAGAAGCAAGATACCCAGAATAGTCAACGCAATACTGAAGGAGAAGATCAAAGTTGGAGGATGAAATTACCTGACACCAAGACTTACTATAAAGCTTCTGTAATGAAGACAGTGTGGTACTGGTGAAAGGATAGAAAAATAGATCAATGCAACAGAAGAGAGAGCCCAAAAATAGACTTACACAAATATAGTCGACTGATCTTTGATAAAGAAGGAAAGGCAATTGAATGGAGAAAGGCTGGTCTTTTCAACAAATAGTGCTGGAACAACTGGACATCCACATACAAAAAGGAAAAAGATTCTAAACATAGATCATATACTTTTCACAAAAATTAACTCAAAATGGATCACAGGCCTAAATGTAAAATGCAGGATTATAAAACTCCTAGTATAATAGGAGAAAATCTAGGTGACCTTGGGTCTGGCGATGACATTTTAGAATCATTGTCCAAAGCATGATCCATGGAAGAAACAAATTGGTAAGTTGGACTTCATTAAAATTAAAAACTTCTGCTCTGTGAAAGACACTATTAAGAGAATGAAAAGAAAAACCACTGATGGGATAAAATCTTTGCAAGGCACATGTCTGATAAAGGACTGGTGTCCAAAATATACAAAGAACTTTTAAAACTCAACAATAAGAAAATAAATGACCCAAATAAAAAAATGGGCAAAAGATCTGAACAGTTACCTCACTAAAGAAAATATACAGATGACAAATAAACATATGAAAAGATGCTCAACATCATAGATTATTAGAGAATTGCAAATTAAAACAACAATTAGATACCACTGCACAACTATTAGAAAGGCTAAAACCCCAAACACAGACAACACCAAATGCTGGTGAGGATTTAGAGCAACAGGAATTCTCATTCATTGCTGGTGGGAATTCAAAACGGCACAGCCACATTGGAAGACAGTTTGGCAGTTTCTTACAAAACTAAACATACTCTCACCATATAATCCAGCAATTTGTGCTCCTTGATATTTACCCAAACGAGCTAAAAAGTCATCTGCACAGAAAAAACCTACATTTAAATGTTTATAGCTGCTTTATTCACAATTGCCAAAACTTGGAAGTCACCAAGATGCCCTTTAATGGGTGAACGAATAAACAAACCCTGGTACATCCACACAAGGGAATATTATTCCATGCTAAAAAGTAATGAACTACTAAGACACAAAAGACAGGGAGGAAACTTAAGGGTATACTGCAAAGTGAAAGAAGCTAATCTGAAAAGACTACGTACTATATGATTTCAATTATCCAACATTCTGGAAAAGGCAAAACTACAGAGACGGTAAAAAAAATCAGTGGTTGCCAGGGGTTTGTGGGGAGGGAGGAAGAGAGGAACAAGTAGGTGGAGAATAGGGGGCTTTTAGGCAATGAAGCTGTCCTGTATGATACTGCAGTGGTAGATACATGTCATTGTACTTTGTCAAACACACAGAATGTACAACACAAGGAGGGAACCCGAATGTAAACTATGGACCTCGGTTATTAACAATGTATCAGTGTTGGCTCATCAACTGTAACAGAGGTACAGCACCAATGCAAAATGTTAACAAATGGGGAAACTGTGTGGGGAGGTGGCACTGCAGGGGGCCAGGGGCGGGACAGGGAACTCTCTGTACTTTCCACTCAATTTTTCAGTAAATCTAAAACTGCTCAAAAAATTGTCTATTCACTTAAAAACATATATTCTTAAAAGCCCACCATGCAGAAATGACCACTGTTCACTGTTCAGTGGCTAAACTTCCAGTCTTATTTCCAAGCAAATATATTTACATATTTAATGAGAGCATCCTCAACGAGGGTTTGGCCATTTTTAAGAGTTTCAACACAAGTGGCTGAATTTTCCTCCTGAAAGGTATCGATTTCCACCCCCAACGGAAAGCAGGAGCACCTTTCTGCAGCCTGAGCGACAAGCAGCGTCAGAGGCAACCGCAGGCCTTCTTCTGTGTGTTAATTCCCTGTGGCGGGTGGCGGGTGCTCAGCGATGCCCTGCCCGCCGCCTGCTGGACCGAGCTGTGGGAGGAGGGAGCAGGAGATGGCGCTCACCTTGGCTGCAGCGTCTGGGCCAGGCCTGGTTGTCCCCGCATCCCTCAGCTGCAGAGACTCTAAGGAGGCCCAGGGGACCTTGAGGCAGGACGAGATCTGGCTTTTGACCAGGATATGATTTGTCAATAAAGCTGCCGAATAGTCTCGTCAGGTTCGAGCCCTTGCACTCCCACATCTGCCCCGCACTCTGGCCCTGTTGGGATGACACCAGTCAAAGTCAGTTCTACAGAGTCCCACACACGGTTCCAGGCGAGAGCAAGACAGCCCGGAGTTAGGAGAGCCAGCTGCGCATCAGACTGACGTTTTGGAATTGCAGACCTGACGATATGGGACCCTGGATACATAGTCTTCCCCCAAACCGAAAGTTAGAAATAGTTGAAACCCTCGAGTGTGGTTAAGAAACCTAAACCAGAGTGATTGAGACAGCAAGCTCCATTGCTGGCATTCAGATCCCGACCCAACACTTAGCAGCTGTGTCACTTGGAAGAAGTTACTTAACCTCGCTGAGCCTCAGTTTCCTCATTTGTAGAATGAACATAATAATGCTCACCTCATAGGATTCTTGTGGCGATTAAATGCAATAATCCATGTAAAGTGCTTAGCACATTATAAGCCCTCCTTAAAAAAAAAAGATGTTGTGAATAGTCAAGAGCCATTAGGGGCCAGTGAATGTCCCCTCTCCACTGGTTTGCCTATGGGGTGACAGGGGTCCAGAGAAGGAAATGTCTTGCCTAAAGTCACGCAGCAAGTTGCCCGGAAGTTTGGTTTTTGAAGCCCCAATCCCGTGCTGTTTTTGCTGAACCCCAGAGCCCCTTCCTGCAGGATGCCAAGTGCTCAGACCACAACCCCTGCCCGCTTCCTTGGCTCTGTTTCACTTCTGGGGGCAGGTGCAGTCAGCTTCTCAGATGGTAGCATCAACAGAAATGTTATTTAGGACTTGCGTCTGTTCAACGTGAAATTTAATCACTAGATCAACATTGTGACCCAGCTTGATGGAAAGCTGGGGGCTGGCTGGGAGGCACCTGGTGACCAAGAATGCTCTCGTTTGTTTGGTTCTTCTTTGGATCTTAAAGAGCTAGTCCTGACATGTGGGGACCAGGGAGGTGTCCACTCCCTGGGTGGGGAGCCAACCAACAGTAAAACCCCCAAGCCTTCATTCGCACTCATCTCGCATCATCCCCAAAAGGAAGCCTAGCTCTTCATGCTCTCTGATGATCCCTGTGTGGTCCCATCTCTGCACCTTTGGTCACTAGAGTCCCCCCACCTGGAGAGTCATCCCCTACCAGGTCTCTCTAGCTTGTCTCTCGGCTTCCACTCTGACTCCCTCCTCTCCTGATCCACAGAATGACCCCAGAGGGGGAGGCCACACTGCACTGACCAGATTCCCCTTCAAGCATGAAAGGCTCATTTCCCGAGCTTTGGAGTAGAGCTGGCTCGCCCAAGTCACGTTTCCTTTTCAAGACAGCTGGTATAGAGACTGGGCATCGTAAGAGGATAAAAGTCCAGGCTTCTCGTCCCAACTGGAGCAACTCTGAAGGCCTATCCTGGTTCAGACTCCCCGTGGGGTCAGCTGAGCCCTTCACTGGAACGCATCACAGTCCGTCTTCTCTGGCCGCCCAATCCTGCCTACTTCACACCCCTGCTCCAGACGCGGATTCCAAAAGCACCCCTGGTAAATTTCCTGCGCTCTGCTCTGTGTCTCAGAGTCTGCTCCTCGGGAAACCAACGGCCAGAGTGATCCATTTAAACATCGATCCAACTGTGTTCCTTCTCCATTTGAAATCGTCCTACGGCTTCCCCCTGAGCTGAGAATAAAATTCAAACCTCTCACAGCTTGTAAGGCTCCAGATCGGCACAGTCCAATAGAAAAACAATACAAGCTGCATATGTATGTAGTGCATTAAAACTATTAAAAAAAGCAAGGGAAATTAATTTCAGTAATGTATTTTATATAACCTAATACCCAAAATAGCACCATTTCAACATATAGTCAATATAAAACCTGAATGTTTTGCATTCTTTTTATTGATACTAGCTCTTTGATGTCTGGTGCGTATTTTGCAATGATAGCACATCTCAATTTGGGCTTGACACGTTTCAAACGCTCAACAGCCACACACGGTTAATGGCTATAGAAGTGGATGGCAGCACTGTGAGCAATCTGGTCCCTGCCTCCCTCCCACCCTCATCTCTTCTCCGGTCCCTGCTGCTACCTGTGCTCAATCCTTCCTGCTTATCTTTTCATTCCTTGAATACACCAACCCCATTCATGCCTCAGGGACTTTGCACCTGCTGTTTCCTCTACCTAAAATACTATGTTCCCAGCACTTTGCACCGCTGGCTCCTTCTTGTCCCTCAGGTCTCAACTCAAATGTCACCTCCTCACTCATCAACCACTCATCCCAGGTTTTTCCACATAGCAATTATCACCTTGTGAAATTATAATATTTAATATTTGTTCATGCATTTCATTGTCTGTCTTCCTCTGCCGAAATGTAAGCTCCAGGAGGCAAGAGATTTGGGGCTGTTTTATTCATTTTTGCCTCTCTGCCTGGGCCTAGGACAGCCTGTCATGAGTAGGAAGGAGGGTAACAGTTTTGGCAGATGAGCATATGTGTCACACACATATGAACACCCACGCATGGATCCAACAAAAATCCCTGCCCTCTGGAGCTTACGTTCTAATGGGTGAGAAGGACAATAAACTCAACCACACACATACGCACGTGCACACACATCATATATATATATATATATATATATATATATATATTATTATAAGTACCATAGGGAAAAATTGGGGGAAGAGAGTTCAAGAGCGTCAGGGGGTGAAGTTGACATTTTAAATGGGGTGGGGTCAGGGAAAGCCTGGATGAGAAGGTGGCATCTGAATAAAGACTAGCAGAGGTGAGGGGATGAGTCACATGGATATCCAGGGAAAGAGAGTTTCAGGCAGAGGATTCAGCAAGTGCAAAGGTCCTGAGGTAGGAGTGCCTGAAGTGTTTGAAGAAGGCAGAGGCCAGTGTGTCTGGAGGGAGTGAGCAAGAAGAGTGATAGGAGATGAGGTTAGAAGTGGTTAGGAGTTGGGAATCATAGAGGGCTTGGTAAGCAATTCCAAGGAGTTTTGCTGTTACTCAAAGCATATGGGAGGCCACTGGAGAATTTTGAGCAGACGATAACATGTTTGTGCAGGACTTCTGGTGGTTGTTTTTAAAATAGACTGAGGGAAACAATGGTGCACTTGGGAGAATAATACAATAACCTAGGTAAGAAACCATGTGGCTCAACCAGGTCCAAGACTGCAATAGATACTGCCAGTTTTCTAACAATTTCCACTCTCCTTTTCTTCCGTAGTAATAGCTGAACACATGGCTGCTCAGCTGGGGACTACATTTCCCAGTCTCCCTGGGGCAATATGAGACCATGTGACTAAGTTTTAACCAATGGAATGTGAGCAAAAGTGATATGTTTATATTGCTACATTTGCTTGAAAGAAAATTGTGTGAGGTGTTCTTTTCCTTTCTTCCCCTTTATACAAAGGCACAGGGACGTGCCTAGAGGCAGCTGAACCATGCAGATGAGGACAACGCTGGGGAAGGAACCTGGATCCCTGAATGAGGGTGTGGACCAAAGCCTGGCACATTCTGGACCATTCACCTCCGGACTATTTCATGAATAAGAAATAAACTTCTTCTTTAATCCATTGTATTTTAGGGTTTCTTTGTTACAGCAGCTTAACCTTTACCTCAACTAACACACAGACGTTTATAGAAGATTTAGTGATATCAGGAGTGAATGACAGCACAGTGTGGAATAAGAAACAACCTGAAATATAATCCTCTCCGTCTCCATTCTTAAATCTCCTTAACTTCTCACACACTGTCCTTCCCCTTAGGTCCCTGCCTGATACTTTTTCGATTTATGCATTCTCACTCTCCAGATCTCAATACTTCACCAACTTCCCCATGCCAGGGGACATCTGCAAAGTTTTATTTTACTTTGTTAAGCAAATGAATATTTTCCCGACCTCCATTGCAGACAAGCTCCAGGACCTTCCTTGGCTTGACTCAAAATTCTCGGTAGTGCATCCTCAGAAAAGAAAGCTGCATCTAGCCCAGGTATCTATCTTCACACTAAGAATTAGCAGAAATTTTGAAATCACAGTTTTCATTTCGATTGTCTCACAGTAAATTCGTTGGTAGTTCTCTTTTCCCTAAAAATACCCTCGATAAGTAGAGGGGAGGGGAGCTGGTGGTTCAGGAGAAAAAATGATTTATTCTAGCCTGAGAAAAGCTTACAGTTTGCTGCTGGGGTTTCAGATTCCCTCTTCCGTTTATTCGGACACAAATATTTGTACAATGGGCGCCCCTAGGTGTGCTTCCACCTGGTTCTTTCTCACATGCACACACTCGGCATCACAGATGCGCAGACAGCTGAGTTGTGCAGCAAGACCCTGAGTTGCCCATTCTAGTCTTTTCTTTTCTTTTCTTTTTTTAAGATTGGCATCTGAGATAACAGCTGTTGCCAATCTTCTTTTTTTTTCTGCTTTTTTCTCCCCAAATCCCTCCAGCACATAGTTGTATATTTTTAGTGGTGGGTCCTTTTAGTTGTGACATATGGGACACCCCCTCAACATGACCTGACAAGCGGTGCCATGTCCACGCCCAGGATGCAAACCAGCAAAACCCCGGGCCGCGGAAGCGGAGCACGCAAACTCAACCACTCGGCCACGGGGCCAGCCCCAAGTCTTTTCTGCTTTAAAACCCCAGGTGCCAACAACACTTCCCTGGTCACCGGTTCTGTGCTTCCTGCTCACTGATTCTTTGGGTGTCTCATCAACATTCACAGTGGGGACATTATGCTGCCTCATTTCCTCCCTGCTTTTACCGCCTGTTATATTCACTAATAACACCGTGAAGCGAGTTGTAAAATGCATCAGAACCGAGACTCATCTAGAGGACCCTGGAAGCCAAGCCCAAGTTTGGCACCGTCGGGCTTTGCTGTCATATCAGAAAGGGCCATGTCTTTCCCCTGAACAAGACGAGATGTCTAACAGGGCTCCCCGCCCGTGGGAGGGCTGCGGTCTGCTGAGTGTCCACACCAGCCCACTACTGGCGAAGCAAACAGAGGAAACACCACAAGCGGCATCTTGGAGAACATCCTCCAAGACCTCGCTCAGGATCTGGCCAGAATTAGCCCCTGCTGCCTCCTGGGGTGTGAAGGAATGGAGGAGAATTAGTGGGGCATTACGTGTATCTTTTCGCGTCTCTGTATGGACAGATGTGGATGCATATTGTGTGTTGACTGGGCGAGTCGTTATGTGCATACAGTACAGATTGTATATACGTGTCGATCTCTCCCTCTCTCTCTTCGCAGGTGTGTGAATATTTATATGTTATTGGTCGCTGCTTACTTCTCCAGTCCATCTCACACCATTCTTTTTCCAAGTCTATGTTCTAAATATGTGCTGTCCTGGAATTCCTTAATTCTCTCTGACCTCTCTGTCCTTCTCTCTGACATTCTCTTTGCTCCTTTCTTTTATTGTCTCAGTTACTCTGTCCCTTTCTCTCAAACTCTGCTTCTTTTTCCCTCTCACCTCCCCCTCCTCTGCTCCTCTTTCTTCGTCTTTTCCTTTTCTTCTCCTTCTCTCTCTCACCTCCACACATCAATTTTTTTTCTTCCACCACACCGTCTCACCGGCTAACTCCCACTCCCTCCTCGCTCCTCAGCTTAGCCATCCTTCTTTTTGCCTGAGCTCCAAGACAACACCAGCTCCCTGTCGGGGAGCACCCACAGGCCCCCTCCCCTCCCCTTCCGTAACTCTCATCCGCTGTATTGCCACTCCCTATTTCACTCTGTCTTCCCATCCCATGGTCACTTTGCTTTGTGTTGTCTCAGTTCAGTTGAAACATTTTCCCCAAATTACCTTCCCTCTAGGGTTCCATGTAAGGGCTGGCCACAAGAAATTTGGCTTCGGAAGGTGGACGTGAAGCAGCAGCCAGCCATGTTTACACTCAGAGGGTCAATGTAAGTTGCAACTCACACTTGTTGTCACGGATCTGGTGGCTCACATTTTCGGGGACTTGGGAACAGCAGGCAGGCCCGTGGCTCCTCCATCTCCTGCCAGATCTCCTCTTTTACCTTCTCCAACTCCCGGGCCAGATTGGGGTGCAGCCCTGTGGTCCTCCTGCAGATCACAGCATCATTGAAGTCTGGAGACAATGAGAGACTGACACGGGTCCTGGGGAAAGACAGATGGAGTCCCAGGTTGTCCTGGTGGTTTCCAGCTCATCCTCACAGGCTTTACTTCATTCTTGCTCTCTCCCAGTTCATGCCCATAATCACTTTCTGACTGTCAGCCCTGCTGACCTCAGGTTCAGCATCCAATGCAGGGGCAACAGTTACACATGGGCGGCCCCACCAACTCCCATGATTACATAAGGTCTAACCCCCAAATCAAGCCCTTACATCGCATGACTCATAATGCTTCTGCTTCTCCGACCTGATACACAGCTAAAACCTCTCTGAGGACAAGACTTCAACTCTCAACTCTCAGGTTAGCTCAATTGTTCATTGCTGAATTCCTGGGGCTCAGAGCCCCCCTGCCATTTAGAAATAGCTCAGTAAGAATGCTCCACACTCAATCACAATATTGATGTCCTTACATAGCAAGAGATGCACGTGTCTGTGCACACACAAGAATTTCTATATCGTTCCTGCTAGATCAGCAAGCACAAACTGGCCACCCTGAATAAAATATGTCCCACTTACGGATTTTACTCAGTGCACAGTGCTCTCAAAATTTTGAATTAGTTGTCAATATTTAAAAGTCAGATTTCACATAAAACTCCAGGTTCTAAGCTTCTCTTAAAAGAATCAAAAGATCAAGCAACATTGAGCCTACAAGATTCTCCGTGTCAACAATTGGGTGAAGCAGGGTAACAGCTGCCCCCTTTACGTGGGGCTCATGCCCCTCACTGCTTCCCTCGTTTAACATTACTTTCTGGCCCCTGCAGAACTTTGGGTTTGGACTGTTCTTCCTCTGGGCTTCTCTTTTGTGAAAGAGAATAAACGTCTATCTTGTGCTAGCCAATATTTTTGTGTCTCTGTTACTTGCAGCTGAATCTAATCCTAAGAGGTAGCATCGTATCACACTATCAAGAGCGGAGGGGAGGGATCCACACTACGGGATCAAAACGTCTTCCCATGGGCTAGTCACACGCCTACGCTGAGTCCAAACTAATGGACATAATGGTCCTTTTCCTTATGTTTCAGCCATGCTCTTCCATCTGTCGGGAGTCCCTCAAGGCTGGGGAGATGGCAGTGGCTA
The DNA here is from genome assembly GCF_021613505.1 of Equus quagga. NCBI lineage: Eukaryota > Metazoa > Chordata > Mammalia > Perissodactyla > Equidae > Equus > Equus quagga. Next base: position 78,846,464 of record NC_060281.1, read on the forward strand.
CTCCCCCTACTTAGTTCATTCCCCAGCTCTCTAATGGGCGTGGGATCTTCCGTCTAGACTCACAGAGCTCTCCATCACCCCCTTGGAGCCTTCTCTCTCCTTCCTGTAGCAGATGACACTGGTACCCTGTCCATCCCCTCATCACATGCCCGCAGGCCCCTCTGCCGTCCAGCACAGGCACCTGTGACTCACCAGGAAGACACCTTCGCTGTACCTCGGCTTCAGGACAGAGCAGGTACAAGGTAATTGAGCCCACGGTGCAGCCACGTTGAGTCCCCCTCAGCGTAATCATCGAGAGAAGCCCCGTCTCTTTTTCTGCTTTGAGTTACATTATTAAGCACCCCCTTTGTTAGCACAGCTTTATTATGTGTTCCATATTGTTTCTATACGCATATGTAGATTTATATTCATTTCTATACGCATGCTTACCTCTGCAAACACGCATGGGTTGGTGTTTCTCATAGTGTCTGTGCTACATAATTTTTAAATACATTGAGTCCACATACCACCCATGACGCTGAGTGTGTGGATATATTCATGAGTGAATATCTGTACATTAAAGTGTTTTCTATAGGCCTGGAGCTATGCAAGTCTCCTTCTGATCTGATTTAATTTGCACAAGCGCTTTACAATATAGGCAACACTATCCGCATTTTATAAAGAGGAAATTGAGGCTTCGAGGGGGAAGTCTTTTAGTCACAGCGACGTAACTACAAATTGTCAATCATTTGTCATTGATGCCATCGGTGCCGCCTTCGTTCCCACGCACATTGCTTTACCAGGGCACCCATCCCCGGCTGCTGCAAATGTTGGCTGCTAACAGCTCACGCCCGCACGCCCTGCTCAAAGATGGCTGGAAGGTTCCATCCCTTCCCGGGGGAGATTCTGGGGGCAATGGCAGACTGATGTGAGATGTAACAGCCCACCAGTTACCTTCAGGAGAAGCAGATTAGGGCCAAGGAAGGAGCTGGGCAAACGTGATGTCAGGAGACAATTAGTCTGAATCCTCATCTTTGGCTCTGCTTTTTGGGATCCTGATCCAGACGTTGTTGAACAGAATTGGAATGTAGGTTCTGTCCAACTACAAAGCCTGGGGACCTTCCTCCACACCACACTGCGTCCTCCCTTGGCCTTTGTGCTAAAATTCGTATGCATCTGGGTTGATTCTCCCGCTCCTTTTCCCAGAGGGAGCGATGCATAGGAATTGTTTGTTTGTCTAAAAGCAGAGTGGAAGCTAACTGTTCTAGACTATGAAGCGGCGTAATGGACACTGCGCCTGTTACATTACATTTTACGGTTTTATAGCAATTACACTGCAGTTTATGGTGTCATAACATATTATATTTTATGGCTTAATATCAGCTTTAATACACGACACCGTGGCCCAGAATTTTAACAAGGGGAGGCTTCCCCTGGTGGGATGGTAATGGGCTTTCCGCATGACCACATGCCTTCCAGCAGGAGGCTGGGGAAGGTGAAGCAGAGACCAGCTCTCCCTCCAGCCTTGACGGCCACCACATCCTGTGCCCTCTCAGTCAAGCCTGGCTTTCTCACTGGAGTTCTTTGCGCAGACTGGTTGAACAGATGCTGCTCTGGGCTTCCAGCCCTACCCCCCGTCTCTCCCTCACCCCCACTTACTTGTCGTCGCAACAGACAGGATGATCTTTCTGAAGCACAAAGCTGATCATGTCACCGCCCTGCTTCAAACCCATCGATATCTTCCCATTGCCTTCTGGGTCAAGTTCGTACTCAGGTTCAAATTCAGCCTATGGGTTCATGGACCTTGTTGTTCTGATCCTCTGCCTTGCTTCAACCATTCCCCACCCCATGCACCCTATGCCAAAGCCACAGTGAGCTTCCTGCCATTCCCAAATGTGTTGTGTCCTTTTACACCCCCATGCCTTTGCACATGCTGTTCCTTCTGCCTGGAATCCCTTCCTGGATCTTGATTTTTCTATGCATTCATTTGACAAATATTTATTGAGCACCTACAGTGCTGGGCATTGTTCCAAGTGCTGGGGATGCAGCAGAAGTGAAAGAGTCTCTTCTCTCATGAGGCTCATCTTCTAGTCAGAAGAGGTGACATTGTAGCAGTCCTTCAAAACTCAACTCACGCCACCTCCTCCAGGAAGCCTGCCCTGATGAACACAGGCAAAGAGGTATGCATTCCATGCCAATGCTGTAACACTTCCCATCACAATTGTGGTCATCTGTTCCCTTCTCTGCCTTCTGCAAAGGCAGGAACAATGCCTTCCCCATCTTTTCTTCTGTATTGCTAAGTGCAAACTAACTCCCTGGCCCTTGTAAGTGCCCGTAAGTTGACCAAATAAGTGAATGAATAAAGCAAGAGAGAATAAATAATTAGTGTGATGATGGGTGCCAGTGCGATTTCACCCCCACCATGAAGACCTCTAGCACAGATGTCCCAAATCCTGCCGTCAGGAATTTGTGGCTTTGGGTTAAGCAGTGTCCACTCCCAGCAGCTCTTTTGAATGTAAGTGGCCTTGAAAGTAAGATGTTTGCATGAATTATTCCATCACGGCTCTTGGGAGCTGGTGAAGACAAGACTTAAGTGAGCTGCTCACCTGCACTGGCAGATAAAGAGAGGAGAAAAGCGAAGAGGCTTTGCCCAGGGCCCAGGTCTGTCTGAGCTCAGGAAATTTGTTGCAAATGTGTACAAATACATTGACTAAAAAGCCTTGAAAATCTTAGTGCTCTTAGAGAGGGGCCATGGGGGAATGAAAACAGCTCTGGGCTGGGCATCACTTTCTAGCCCTGACTCAGCCGCTGACTTGCTGTGCAACCTCTGGCAAGACTCTTGGCCGTTCTGGCCTCAGTTTCATGAACTACCAAACAAGGAGGCTGGGCAAGATATGATCAGAGCCTCTCAGGAATTATCCGAATTCAGTGCTCCAATCCGAGCACTATCTTCCCCAGCTGTGGCATTAGGCAAGATACGTAACCCTTTGTGCCTCAGTTTTCTCATCTATAAACTGGGGAGGGGTGTAAAAAATATATATTCTTCAGAGATTGGGGTTAATAAGTTAAATAAAATAAAACAATTAGCACAGAACCTGGGATATCATAAGCATCCAATAAATGTTAGTTAGGATTAAATGAACCAAAGGGTCAACATTGTAATCTCTGCAAACCACAGAAGCCCAGAGCTGGAAAGACTCTGATAAAGATAACAGCAGACCCACCCTATGGGCTCGCCATGTGCCAGGCACTGTGCCAAGGGCTTTACAAACAGCATCTCCTGTGAGCCTCTCAGTCACCCTGAGAGGTAGGTTACTTGGTGAATCTGGATTCAGTGTAAAGCTCAGAGCAGGTGAGTAATGTGCCCAGGTTCACACAGATGGAAGGTGGCACAGCCAGGGCTCGAACTAGGATCGACCTGATGCCAAGCTTTTCATCCAGTTGGAAAAAGCTCCAGCTTCTTCCACCCTGCTGTCTTCCCCAGGACGCTGGCCACAGGAATCTTCCAACATGCTCTGCTGTCCTTTGGCAGCATTCTTCAGCCATTCTTTCTTCAAATATTTTTCAATCCCACCTTTCTCTCCTCTCCCTCGGGGACTCCTAGTAAACATGTATTAGGCTGTTTGAAGTTCTCCCAAGACTCATTGATGCTCTGTTTATTTATTTTTAATTCTTTTCCCTCTGTGTGTTAGACTTTGGATAGCTTCTATTGCCATGTCTTCAACTTCACTAATCTTTTCTTCTGCAATATCTAATCTGCAGCTAATCCCATTCAGTGTATTTTCCATCTCACACATTGTAGTTTTCATCTCCAGAAGTTCAATGTGGGTCTTTTTTATGTCTTCCATATCTCTACCTGACAGTTTATACTTAGGGAGTGTAGTTAGAGTAACTGTTTTAATATCCTTGTCAGCTAATTCTAACAACTGTGTCCGTTCTGGGTCGGTTTCAATGGGTTGGTCTTTCTCTTCATTATGAGCTGTGTTTTCCTGCTTCTTTGCATGCTTGGTAACCTTTGACTAGATGCCAATCAAGAGTGGTCATGTGACCTAATTCTGGCCAATGAACCATGGGTCTAGGCCAATAATAGAAGTTCTATTTCCCTAGCAAGTGACTGGTTTAGGAGTGTGTGTGTGACCTGGGTTCTGGTCAATGAACCATGAAGGACTTTTGGGGAAGGTTTCCTCACTCTTAGGAAAGAGGCCAATTCCTTGGGATGTGACCGTATCTGGAGGGGACACCAGGAACTGCTACATATATTGAACACTTATGGTGTGCCAGGCCCTGTGCTAAATGCACCTGAAGTCGTGTGATCCTAACAGCACACCTTTGAAGTGTTTATTATCATGATGCCTATTTTACAGATAAGGAAACTGAGGTTCAGGTGGTAAATGCCCTTTCTTTCCCAAGGTCACATGGGTAGCAAAGGGCAGAGATGGGATTGGAAGCCAGGTCTCTCTGACTGCAAAACCAGTGACCTTAAAATCCTACTCTATACCGTCTCTGTGTTAAAGAAAAATAACCAAACCTCATCCAGATGAGCCCCCTTCCTCTCATTGATCCATATTTGTGTTGCTCTAAGCCAAGTAATTGGGGCACCAAGGGTGCCCGGAAGCCGTCCTAACGAGCTTGCTCAGCTCCTCTTCTGAAACCATCCCTGCTGGGCCATGGGGCCTCTTCTGTCAATATTGACGCCTGTCTGAGACACCCAGAACCTTCCATGGATGGGGGAGCAGCTGCTGCTGAGACTTAAAGAGAGAAAAGAGAAAAAAAAATGCAAGTCCCCTCAACCAAGCAACCACTTGGCACTGCAGACCCGGCAAATCCCTGTGCATCTGAGGGAAACTGGAAAGAAAAGACAAGATCAGATGCCAGGCGACCTGCAAGGTGCATGGCAGGGCTCCCGCACCCAGGGTCTGCTCATCTGCCTGTTCGTCAGTGCCGCGGAGAGCTGGGAAAGCTGTTCTGGCAAGGGGATGAGGCCTCTTTGCCAGGCATGCGGCTGGGGTAGCTGAGACACTAAGTTCCTGGACCTGCTCACAGGCGCTGCCCAGTCTTCGGCCCCCTGGAGGGCCAAAGTCACCCTCCAGGAGCGCGTGTTTCTGGGAAGTAGGACATCGAGCCCTCCTTTTCAAGAAGGATGGTGCAAGGTAAGGAGCACAGTCCTGGGTTGGAATCCCACAATAAGTGATTTCTCCTCTCTGGCAAATGGGATTAATTCATTCAACAAGTATCTGGGCATCTGGAGACAATGACAGTCCAAGGTCATGGGGATATAAGTAGAAGGCCATGCTTAGAGCCTGGTACCTAGTATGTCCTCGAGAAATGCAGGAACCCCAGATGGATCATGCAGGTGTCACCACCCCATGGCTGTCTTGTCCATAGGGACAGCAACATGTTAAAAAAGTCTTGGAGGCAGAGTTGGTACTCCAGCTCTGTCACAGTCACTGTCATGCAAGCTTGGGCAATTACTGCATGTGGTGGTTAATTTTAGGTGTCAACCTGACTGGGCCGCAGGCTGCCTAGACATTTCACCAAACAGAGTTCCAGGTGTGTCTGTGAGGGTGTTTCTGGATGAGGTTGACATCTGAAGCGGCAGACCCAGTTAGCAGATGGCCATCCCTCACGTGGGGAGGCCTCGTCCAATCGACTGAAGACCTGCGTAAAATAAAAGGTTGAGTGGGAGGGAACTTCTCCTAACTCTCCGTTTGAGCTGGGATACTGGTCTTTCCCAGCCTTCGAACTTGGACTGAAATATCAGCTCTTCTTGAGTCTCAAGTACAACAGCTTTGGGGCTGTTGTGTCTCCTGGTTCTCAGCCCTTAGACTCAGACTGGAACTACACATTGGCCCTCTTGGGTCTCCAGCTTGCCAACTGCAGATCTCGGGACTTCTCAGCCTCCATAATTGGATGAGCCAGTTCCTTATGTAATATAGATAGGTAGGTAGATAGATGATAGATGGATAATGGATAGATAGATGATAGATGGATAGATAGATGATAGATAGATAGATAGACAGACAGACAGATAGAGAATATTGATTCCGTTTCTCTGGAGAGCCCTGACTAATACACGCCACTTTCCTGATTCTGACTCTTCATCGGTGAACTGATGACAATCATTCCTGCTTAGTGGAGCTGTGAGGACAAGCAATACTAGTATAAATTACAATAGACTTTTCAATGTGCTATGAAGTGGATAAGTACAGGGAGCTGGGAGGCCCAAAGGAACACGTGACCCAGTCTTAAAGAATAGCTTCTTATTGGAAGAGAGTGGAAGGATGAGCAGTTGATACCAGAATAGGGTATGGAAAGGATGTTTCAGGGAACAGCATATGCAAAGGCCAGGAGGTGTTATTGGAACACTGAATACAGCTCAGTATGTCTAGTAACAGATCATAGGGCCCTTTTGCATCAAATTAATAGGTTGGTCTTTATCTTGAAGGCAATGAGGAGCCACTGAAAATTTTTTAGGCACAGCAGTGACATGAATCTATGGGACTTTAAACAATTCATTTTAACCTCACTGAATATCAGTCTCCTTATGACCAACATTAAAGACCTCCACCCGCCTCACTGCATTTTCGTGAAGATCAGATGACGTCGTGTACCTTAAAGGGCTTTGTGAATCACTAAGTGCTTGGCAAATAGGAGGCAGGTTTATCAACCGATAAGTCAATATTGTTATGTCAACTTCAAGGCTTTTGTGTCTCTCTAACCAATGCCACCAGTCAAACACGATATGGCATGAGCACTTATTTGGCAAACCCTAGAACTTTTGATTAAAGGTAGAGATTTGTGAGTTTCCTCCCTGGCATCTGTGTTTATCTGAGTCTTCCAAGAAGCAGATGCTAAAATTGGGTTAAACACGCAAGAGACGTTTTATGAGAAATGCCTGTGAGAGACGGAGAGGGAGCCGGGAGAGGCTGGGAGAGCCGCCACCTTGATGCAGGTCTGGTCCCCAGTGGAGGATAGAGAGAAGGAAAGAAAGAAGGGTGGATGGAAGCATCTTAGACTGCAATGCAAAGCCATTCAGCAGGGCCACTAGAGAGTCCTTGAGCCAAAGTCACTTGTCAGGGGAGTCCTGTGTCTCCCCGGAATGGGCCTGCCTTAGTACCCCTTAAGAGCTTAGCCACTGGCTGGGGGCAGCCCAAGGGAAGCATGACCTCTGCATAAACACTGCGATTGATTTCGGAGCATGGCACCATCCATCACGCTTCCTGCATCTGAGAGATCTGAGAGGTGCGTTCTCATGGTGGCCACACTATCCATTACTCATTTGGTGACTATGGTCCTGATTTTTTTAGAAATCTGTTCCTTTCCTGCTCTCAGTCCAGGTGACCCAGGACTGAGATATTCAGAGCATCACTGGGGACTGTCCCCTGGATGCAGTGATTGGTGCATTCACGGACCTGTGACCTAGGCTGGTCCAATTAGAGTGATTTCAGATTTGGTGAGCAACATTAGGGAAAAGATGCTGATTTCTTTTCTCTGGATCTAATTACGGAAGGATGGAATCCAGGAGTCACGGCAGCCCCACTGACCACACGAGGAGAGCCCCTCTGGGACAGGCCACACGGTCAGAGAAAGAGGAGTTGCTCAAAGAAGAGACCATTTAAGCTCTTTTTTTCAGACATGTTTGCAGCCAGAATTGCTCCCTAACTGTTCAATTTTTTACAGTCTGTGTATTCAAACTTTTTCACTTTTTTTAACAGTTTTATTGAGGTATAATATGCAATAAACAGCACAGATTTAAGAAGTACAGTTTGATGTTTTGACATATTTTTACACCTGTGAAATCATTACCACAATTGGGCTAAGAGCATATCCATCACCCCTCAAGTTTCTCCCTGCCTCTCGTCAGCCTTCCCTCCCACGCCATGCCTCGGGCAATCACTCATCTGCTTCCTGTCACTAAAAATAAACAATCCTTTTCTAGAATTTTATATAAATTGACTCACACAGTATACACCTTTTTTTTGTCTTGCTTCTCTCACTCAGCATAATTATTTCGAGATTGATCTCTGTTACGCTTATCCACAGTTCATTCCTTTCTACTGTTAAGTAGTATTCCATCATATGGATATCCCAATTTGTGTATCCACTCACCTTTGATGTACATTTTGGGTTATTTCCAGTTTGGGGCTATTCCAAATAAGGCTGCTTTGAGCATTGTGTGCAAATCTTTATATGGACATATGCTTTCATTGCTCTCAGACAATACTATCTAAAAGTGGAATAGTTTAATTGTATGCTACATGTTTACTTTTTTAAGAAATGCCAAACTGGTTTCCAAAATAATTGTACAATATTCCATTCCCACCAGCAGCACATAAGAGTTGCAATTCCTCCACTCTTTGCCAACCCTTGGTAAGGTCAGTCTTCTGAATTTTAGCCATTCTGGTAGGTGTGTAGTGATATAGTCTCTTCTGGAAATTTGGACTAAAGGTGTACCCAGAGACTGCCGTAGTCGGATGTTGGCATTGAAGTAGCAAGGTCATGAGCTTGACTTCTGCCCAGGGAGGTTCCGATGAGCCAGGAGTAGGAAAACGTTTTGAGGAAGCAGAACCGTGAGTAAGCAGAAGTCACAGTGAGTGGAGACAGCACAGAGTGGACGTACAGAGGAAAGAAGCCATGCCAGGAGAGAATCGAGATGGTTCCTAAACCTGCTTTAACTCCCAAATTAAATAATTCCATTTGGGGCAACAATTCACAGGTATCCCTTTTGGAAATGACTTTTTCTTTTCTGAACAGAAAAAGTAATATATTATCACTGGGGGAAAAATTGGAACAGAAAAAGCTCAGAGAAAACTATAAAAGTAACCCCAGTTCTCATCTTCTCAAAATAGCACATTTCCTTCCAGTCTTTTTTCCCTGCAGTCATAGCCATACTTTTTTTTTTGTAAAACTGAGATCATACTATTTGATGTTCTTTTGAGCTTTTTCCCTTAACGATGTATCATGGACTTTTCGCAATACGTATTCTTCTCTAACACTCTTTTAAATGATTTCATAGTATTCCATTCTAAGGATACGCCATCATTAATTTATGCAATTCCTTGTCTGTGGAAAATTAGGTTTTTCAAGGGTTCTTTTTCCCATCGCTTTTATAGATAATGTTGCAAAGAATACAGCTGTAGCTAAATCATTACACACATAAGTGATTGTCCCCTTATAATAAATTATTAGAAGGCTGATTGCTGGGTGAAGGGGCATGCATGTCTTTTAAATCTTTTGATAACATATTGTTAAATGACACTGCAGGAAGGTTGCAAAAATTTATATTCCCACCAGTAGTGATGAATGTGTCTGATCCAAGGAGTTTTTTGATTGGTTCTACTGGATCTTGGAGACTATATCTCCACCGTTTGGCATGGTGTCTTGGTATACAACAGCTACTCGATACACGTTTGTTGACCCCAAGTGCAGTCACAAGGAGTGACTGAGAAGCCTTTTTTCTGTTGAGCTAAGTCGAGGGGTCTTGTGTTCTTTGCAGCCACTATAGCACCTAACAGACTTCCTGCCATGGTCGGGAAAACCATTTCTAATTGCATCAGAGAACGCAGAGCCCCCGGGCAGCAGATCCAAGCCAGAGACCCTGCCATCTTTGAGGTCATGACCTCCCGAGAGTAGAGTCTGTCTTCTCCTCTCTCTGGAACCCACTACTGAGTAGACAAAGATGGAAGAAAATGAGACAGATGGAGAGCTCCTTAAAACAATCAATTATTTCGATGCATTTGGACATGACAAAAGTACACCGGGGCCTGCGAGTTTTTAATAAGGCCTGTGCTGGGAGAGCAGCCTCGGGACCCACTGGCAGAGAATGAGACATTGCTTTCTGGAAGGCACCTACCGTGATAATGTTACCTGCCGTTCACGCCGTGGCAGAAAATAGACACGGAATCAGAGAACGTTAAATCTGAGATAATGGGTTTTTTAATTGTTTTCAAATTTTGGAGGAGCATTTTAATTGAAGTGGTTGGGAGGTTAATGTAACTTTTGTATTTGATTATCTGGCAAGGAGAGGGGGAAATGAAGAAAAGTGGGGGAAATTGAGGTAGTCTTAAAAAAAAGATCTCATAACACATAGCATGATAAATTCCATTTCTGTACAATTGTTTTCATTATACGTAGTAGAAGCAAAATGATTTCTGTACATAATTAGTGCCAAGATCAGAGAAATGCTGACAGCCTGAGGTTCTGTGTTAACCCTCTGTGTGCTGAGAAGGAGGGAAAATCTTCCTTCTTTCAATAAATTTGTATTAGGCATTGGGAAAGATCTTGAAATTTAGAGTGGCCACTCTTGACAGACACAATGCCAGGCACTTTCCATATTTCCTTTTTCCATCTCACAACAATTCTACGAGAAGTTTTGTTATCCATATTCTACAGATGAGGGACTAAGGCTCAGGAGGTTTAGGTGACCTGCTCAAGGTCATACAGCTGGTAAGAGAAGGCTGGAGCTCTAACCCAAACCTAACTGACTCCAAGGTCAGCATAATGTCAGAACAGCAGAATGGAGTCCCACATACCTGGGTTCAAATCCCGCTGTCTCATTGGCTCGATTTTATCTTCTATAATACGGTAATAGTGGCTGGCCCCATCACCTAGTGGTTAAGTTTGGCACACTCTGCTTCAGCAGCCAGGGTTCTGTTCCCGGGCACGGACCTATACAACTTGTCAGCCATGCTGTGGTGGCAACTCACATACAAATAGAGGAAAATTGGCAACAGATGTTAGCTCAGGGCAAATCTTCCTCAGCCAAAAGAAAAAAAAAGGTAGTAATAATTAAAAAATAATAATATCACTTACCATCTGGGCTTTGGTTCTTTGTTTCGAGGATTTACTAAGAGGATGATTATCAAGCGCATCCTCGTTCCCAGAATGTGGCAAACACTCAGTAGAACATTAGCTGTTAACATCAACAGGAATCTGTCTGTCTCTGCATAAAGCTTCTGACTATTTTCAAGGTCCCATGGGGAAAAGAAGTTTTCGAAGGTGTGGTTCCCAACCTCGGGGAGTTTACCGTCTGTTGAGACAATGGGTCAGGATCCCCAAACTTGCAGGCAGCTCCAGTCTGGTGAGTGGAGATGAGGCTGGTGACAAAATGCCCTTCCCTCAGTTTTCTAGGATTTCAGATATTCTGTCTTACCAAGAAGACATGGCCCTCTGCCCCTCCCCCCCACCACCATGGATCTCCATTCTTTATTTTGGAAAACATGATCCCTTTCATCACCTGGAAAAGAATCTACAGTATTAGACTTCACCGTCCGTAGACACTGACGTTGGAAGGGGGAAATGGAAAGTCTTTAGCGATCATGGAAGGTTTCACACATCTGCATTTGGAGAAACTTTCTCTGGCAGAGATTACAGGAGCAGGCAGTTGAGGAGCTGTCAACTCTTTGGGGACTGAGGACCACTCCACAGATACTTATGAACTTTCTCCCCCAAGACCGATGCTGCAGGCGAAGGGGGCTCGGGCAGAGCTCTGTAGTTTGTTTCCGTGCTCACGCTCCATTGCCCGCTCGGCAGTAGCGGCTGTCGTCTATGGAGTATTGACCCTCCGCCCAACACTGGCCCCATCTGTCCAGTGCTAAAGGGACTTGAGGGAAAATGGGTCACCCAGCTGGTCACTGATGAATGTGGGATTTGAACCTTCATTTGCCTGACACGGCAACTGTGACTTTCTGCTGTTGCTTCCTCCACTCACATCAGCGAGACGAGGATTAAGTCTCAGTTCTGGCTCTTTTCCTTCCTCTTAAAGAATAGCCCAGAATTCTCTCCGAATACCCGACATGAAATAGAAGTGATCCCTTTACTTATCCGTCTCCCACAATAGACAGTGAGCTTCTTGGCCTGATATATATTAGGTGCTCAATAAATGTTTGCTGAGTAACTGAATGAATGGCTACAACAGATACAGCCACAGCATGTCAAAGGTTTTAAATACAAATTTTTAATATTCTGCCCCCTTATGAATCATTTCGTTTATTTTGGATCTGGTAAAAATGGGCACTGTGGGGCTGGGGTCTTCATGTTGCAGAGGAAAAGGGAGTACTTTGGGATTTTAATGCAAAAGAGATGGTCTTGGGAAAATCACTTAACCGTTCTGAGCATCCATTGATTCACCCGGCAAACTGGGATAACACGTCAATAAGGAGCGGGCACATTCTTGCTTCCTTCATCTCCCCACACACATACCCCTCTCTCTGTCTCTCTCTCTTTCTCTCTCTCAGGGCTGTCCTCTGGAATCGGTTTTGTTTGCAGCCAGGGAAGCGGGATGAGGTTACCTGGGGAGGAAGAGAGACGGGATGGCCAAGGGTCTGGACCCCACCGAACCTGAGGTCTGGAACGGGCTCCTACGGCAAGTGCTGGCCCGAAGCTGACGACGACACTCAGGACGGCCTGTGCTATGTGCGGCGCAAACAGAACAGCTGTGAGGCCCAGTGGCCTGTCTCCTCACAATCGCCTCCTGGTGCCACGGCACCATCCTGGCATCCCCAAAACCAGAAGCTTTGGGAGCACCGGAAGGTGACTCCCTGGCATAGACTTTGGTGTCCTCATCACGAGCACAGCGGTGACTGTGTCACCACTCCAAGGGGCTTCAGTGGCTGTGGCCCTGTGGAGCCAGAACCAGCTGCTGCCATGTGGTGAGTGAATCCACACTCAGCTTGAGGGCATAGGCGAGAGCGGAGGACACAAGGGTGGGGCGGGGGCTTGCTGTCCCACGTAAGTAGGATGGGACTCCAGCCAATCAAGCTGAATGTAGAGTCTCATCACTGCTCACAAGCCCCACTGTTACCACTCGTTCTGGGCTGCCATCATCTCTCACCTAGATCCTTGCAGGAGCCTCCTGACTGGTCCCACGGCTTCCTCCCCTGCCCCCCACCGACTGTTCTCAACACTGCAGCCAGAGGAGTTGTTAAAACCTAAGTCAGGACTGAATGACTTCCCTGCTCGGGATTCTGCAATGGATCGCCATTTCATTCAGAATACAAGCCAGGCTCCTTAGGACGGCCAGGAGGCCCACGAGACCCAACACCTGTGCCTTTCCTGCCCCCGCCTCCATGACTCTGTCCTCATTCACTCTGCTCCTGGACACTGGCTTCCTTTCTGGTCCCCAAAAACACCAGACCTGCTCTTGCCTCAGGGCCTTTGCATATGCTGTTCTCTCTACCTGTTATATTCTTCTCCAAAATAGGCATATGGCTCACTTTTCACCGTTTTTCGGCAAATGCCACCTTTTCAGAGAGGCTTTTCCTGACCACATTTCCTAAAATTGTCACCTCCCCCTAACCCATGCTCACCACCCCCATCCCACGCTTTATGTGTCTTGCACTCCTCACTGTCTGACATACTAGATACACTTGTGTATTTGTTATTGTGAGTTAACCCTCAGCCCACGAGAATGTCAGCTCCATGAGGGTGGGGAGTACGGTTTGATGGTCTGTCTGCTTTTCTGCTGTATCCCCAGTGCCTAGAACAGTGCCTGCCATAAGCTGGGTGCTCAGTCAATATTTGTTCAATGAATACATGAATGAATGAATGAACATATGAATGAATACAGAATATGTGGCTCTTTTTATCACCCACAGGTGTGCGCTGACTCACATGGGTTACGCTGCCTCATAGGGCCATCATGAGCATTAAATGAGCTCAGGTATATAAAGTGCCTGGCACACAGTAGGCACTCAATTAGTGGTAGTTATTATTATTGTTGCCATTGTTGTTGTTGCTATCTGTCTTCTTGGCTCTAAACCTCTGGGATCCTCTCTGATCCTTTGCACTGTATTCCCGGCTGCCCCGCCCCCCGACTTGGTTCTCACTGGTCTGTCTCCTCGTTGATCAGTTCTTGTCAGCCCGTGATTGTCCTCTCTTCCTGTGCTCAGGGGAGGAGTCTATTCCGGCAGGCCTCTGGGACCCCATTCTGTGTCTCCACCGGGTCTGCCTCGCTCCCTGGAAAAGGGAATAACTGTGAATCACTTCCTCCCTGAACCAAAGACCAAAAGCATCGTTGACAACATGCACCAGTCCAGCGACCAGCAGACCTTTTCAGACGGGACAAGCTGCAAATCAATTCTCATTTCTTCCAGGTGAGAGGGAATGGCTGCGTGGTGACCCAGGGGGCCCCGAAAATCTCCCACAAGAAATCACTTCGGCTTCTACTTTTCTGCTTAGATGAGCTGCCGGCTTCTCTGCAAACTCGGATCTTTCTCCAAATGATTCACAGAAACAAGTGCTCCCCAAGGGCAGAGGCAGGTCCACCCCCATGTGCTGGCATCCCGTGACAGAGCAGCAGCCACTAATCACATTAAAAATAATAACAAAGTCATGATGGCAATAATAATAGTTAACCTTTATAAGCACTAATCAGACGCCAGACCCTAGACGTATATAGCAAGCTAATTAATCCTCACCGCACCCTTTAGAGAGGAGGAAAACAAGGCACAGAAAGGTTAAATAACTTGCCCGAGGTCACACAGCTAGCGAGTGGAGAAGCCAGGATTTCAACTCAGGCAGTCTGGCTCCAGTCATGGAACAGATGCCATCTGGCCCAACACTGCTGGGTGCTGGGAATAGAGAAAGGAGCAACAGATGACACACCCTGCGCTGATAGAGTTTATGGTCCACTGGGGGGCGGGGGCACTAAACCATTAAATGGACACACTGGTGGATCGCTACAGGTTGCCGTGATGCCACGAAGGGAACCCTTTGGGCTTCCTCTCGGAATAAATGATACCTTTGGAATTTACCTTCACCGGGACTCTCTGCTAGCTTGTAGACCAGAGAAGCCTGGGCTTAGAGAAGCCAAGTGGCTACTGTTTCTGGGGCATCCCCTTTGTGCCAGGTACTAACCAGCATGATTTATGCCCAAACTCCCCTCACTCCTCATAGGAGGAACTATTTTTGTCCCCTGTGACAGATGGAAAACTGAGACTCAAAGAGTTTGAGGGACTTGCTCGAGGTCTTCTGACAGCCGCAGGCAGAGCCAAGACTGAAGGCGGGGGTGTCAAGTCTTCTTATCACATTATAGCTCACATTTCTCAACCTCAGCACCATCGACATTTCAGGCCAGATAATTCCTCACTGTGGGATTGTCCTGTGCATGGGAGGATGCTGAGCAGCTTCCCTGGCCTCCACCCACCAGACGCCAGCAGTGCCCCCTCCCTCCAAAATGCCTCCAGACATTTCCCAGTGTCGCCTGTCGGAGAGGGGGGCTCAGTCCTGTCTGAAAGCCACGGCTACAGACGCCCACCCATCCCCACCCCAGACTGCATCCTACTCATCTCTGACTTCCGAACACCCAGCACAGTATCCGGCCCAAAATAGATGCTTAACTAAAGTTTCCTACATGAAAGGATGGAAGAAAGGAGGGGACGAAGGAGGTGGGACAGAAAGAGAGGAAGAGAGGGAAGAAGAAGAAAAGAAGGCCGAAGTTCCCCCGATGTGTGTATCGCTGAAAGCCTGTAGGTAAATCAAGCCAAATTGATTTTGTAACCCAAATCCTATTTGAAGTCCCCTGGGGGACAGTCAGGGTTTCAGGGAATCTTGTGAGAAATTCTTACATGAAACAAGCAGTCTTTCCTGAGGAGTGATATGATTCGGTGTACACATACAAACATACGAACACATGCACACACGCATGCGCACGCACAGGTGAAAATGCACCCCTTGCTCCCTCCCAGTGGAATTCAGTTACCCATTTGGCAAAACACCCCAGGGGCTCCTCCAGGCTTCTTCACGGGACAATATTTATCAGTGACTGATGGTTATTATGACCAAGAGGGTCCCAGCCAGCCTGGGATACACTTCTCGCTACCGCATTGCTCCTGCTTCCAGCTCCGCAGGATGTGGCTGATAAACCAGAAACTCCCCAGCTCCGCGTTTCCCTGGACTCAAGGCCTGCTTTTCCGTTTGTCGGTTTCCATCAACAGAAGCACCAGCTTTTCTGGGACAGATGTTTCCTGCTGGGACTTTCTGCATCCTGAGCAGGTGGCCCCGTTCAAGCTGTATTGTCGGACAAGCCTTTCAATCAAGGCTTTTCTTCCTGGGTCTGAGTGATGGACAGCACGGAAGGGAGCGCTGACGTGGAATCCAGGCAGGAGAGAATCGTGGGGTCTGCCGTCTTCCACGTGCTTCCAGAGGAAACCAAGATGCGTCCTTGTATTGGGCGCCTGGGGAAGGGCATAGCAATGAGTGACACACTGGGACTCAAATCCTGCCTTCCACACTTACTAGCTGAGTGACTTTGGAGGAGTTACTATAGGTCTCTGGGGCGCAGTGTCCTCCTGTTAGAGGAGTTACTCTAAATAGAGTTACCAGTGCGACTGACCTCAGAGATAGCTAGACGTATAGTTGGCCAGTTCCAAGCACGGTAGCAGTAGGCAATACTTATTAAAGTAAACGGGAATTCTAGACAAAGCAGTGTGATGGGGAGGTGACAGCCACAGTGATTTGATTTGCCACGTGAGGAATTGCCTTGCCGACCTTACGCGTTGTCAACTTGCTTCCCTCCGGCTACTTCCTGTGACCACGTCGAAGGGAATTCCTACGAACGCAGGACAATGCCAGGGGCGGCCTCGCTTCCTTTATCATCTGGAGTTTGGGCTTGTGTTTTGAACGGGCATGGACGGGAAGTTCCTGGCTCAGAATGATCGTCTCGAGTTTTCCGAGAAACAGAGCTGGTATATAACTCTGCAGGGCAGTGGGGAAATTCTTCGGGTGTCGAGAAGCCTGATGTTTATGGTACAAGATGTGAGACAAAACCCCTCACTTTGTCTCTTGGTCCCATGAGTCAGAGTCTGTGTGACTTTGGAGGTGCCTCTTAACCTCTCTGGACCACCTTGTAATGGATGCTTTGGGGTGTTTCTCCAGATCACTTCCCCCTTTCTCACCAAGAGCACCCACTCACATTTTCCTGGGGATAACCCTACCCCCGACCCCTATCTTCAGCTCTGTTTCCAGTGGGGTTGATCCTGCCCTCAGCTCTCGAGTGAGCCCTAATTGGCTTAACCCAGTCAGTGCATATATCCATCATCTGCTGTGATTGGTGGAGGGATGGGCACCTGACCCTGTTCACCCCCATGAGACATGAGGAGAGGTTTTCTGAGGTTTCTAGGACAGACGAGTGCTCTGTCCTCCATAAGACCTGTCAGAAGAGCTCGTCTGTCTCCCTTTTGGGCACTGTGATGTGAAGATATGAGAATAGGAGGCCACTATGAGTCAACCTGAGGATAAAGCCAATAAGGCAGCGGAAAGAATCATCCAGAAATGAATCCAGAGCCATAATGACAGCATGAACCCCTGGATCAAACCCTTCCTGAACTGGAATATCCCACAATTCAGTAATGTGAGCCAACAATCTTCCTATCCCTCCTCCCCTATTTTTTTTTTTCCTTAAGCCAGCTCAGGTTGGATTTTCGGTTGTTTGTAACCAAAATATTCCTAAGTAGTATGCTCCGTTTTCTTTGCCATACTCCCTCTCCAAATTTTTGGATGAACGAAACAAAATAATTAGGAGTGTGAAAATGATACATAAACTGTAAAGCACTGTGCCAATTAGACGTGATGCAAATCAGAACAATCACTATGGCTGCCTTGAGGACTTCCCAGCCCAGAATAATCCAACTTGCAGCAGATGAGGAATATTTCCTTACATTCCACTGAAATATATTAGTTTCATTATGTTGAAATTATTAGCTCACGCATTGATCATGGCGGTTAATGGAGCTAACAGTATTATTCTCCTGTAAACAGAAGTGTATGTAATTAACAACTCTGTTAAGGCTCCTTGTATTCACTGGTATGAATTACACCCCAGTCCTCATCAGTGTGGTCTGGTCTGAGTAATCTAAGTGAAAACAGACTTCCGATCTCCAAGGAGAGAACTCTGAGCCCTCAGCATCTTCACTGACTGCCGGTTGGCAGCCCTCATTGGCAGAAAAAAGAATGGGGTTGTGTTCTAAGTCAGCCACTGAATCTTTATGTGATCATGGATACGTCACTTAACCTCTCTGGGCCTCAGTTTCCCCACGTATAAAATAAGGTTGACTTACCAGAGATTCTTAGCTTTTGGTGAACACCTGTGAGAAGCTGCTGAAAATTCTGGCTCTTCTCTAGAGAAGCGTGTTTCTACCTTTTCTGTATAGAATCATTTATATATTATTGCAAGAGGCCCATGGAAACCCCCATTTGCTTTTCCTTGTTCATCAAGCCAAACCAACAAGTCAGAAATCCAGATCAAACGACCTCTAAGGGCCCTTCAAGCTCCATATTTTAAGGGTCCATGATTCCATGGTTGCACAGAAGTGACACGGTCATTTTGAGTTTCAGAAAGACTACTTAACTGAAAGCTGGAAATTCTCTGGGCATGGGTGTCATTGGGGAGAGGCTAGAACAGGCAGTCAGTGAGGAAACTGTTGAGTCATTTGGTAAGAGCCGATGTGGCTCAGATAAGAATAAGAAAAGGGGATGGATTGGAAAAATAGCCAGAAGGCAGGATTTGGAATACGATTAGATGTAGAGGAGGAGTCGCAGGATTCTAGCTATCATTTAGGATTAGGTTCAGCTTGGAGGAAACTCAAAATTACAGTGGCTTACACAAGAAAGAAGAATCTTCCTTCTGAGGTGAAAGACATCTAGAAGTAGAGAATCCGAGGTTGTTTGGCAGCTCTTCAATATTTAGAGAACCTGGTTCTTTCTATCTGTTCCACCCCCCTATCATATTCATTATACCCTCAGGGTCCAAAATAGTTGCAGGAGTTCCAGCCATCGCTCCTGTGTTTCAGGGCATACGAAGGAAAACAAGTGAGAGTACAAAATGGAGCCCCCTTAAAGAGCTTCCCTGGAAGCTGTGGGGGAGGCTGGGAAGTGTAGCAATGTAGTGATTTGCTAGTGTAAAGACTGCTCAAGACTCTTTACTAAGGAAGAAGGGAGAATGGGGATTGGGAGGCAACTGGCCGTTTCTGCCGCAGCTTCCCTTTACAGAGACACAGGGAGGGGGAGGGGGATGGAGGCGAGTCAGATCTGGCGAGGAAGATAAAGAGTTCAGCTTGGGACATGCTGGGTTTGAGTGCCTGGGGACTAACCGTGAGAGTTGTCTGGGAGACAGCTGAATACACAAGTGTGAAACTCAGGAAAAAGGCTTGGGCCAGAGCTAAAGCTTGGAGAGCCACTGAGATGCAAGGGACGTGTAGAACGAATCGTCTCAAAACCTAACTCTGATGAGCTCAAACTTCCCTGCCATCCTTGAAGGAGTTCAAGGTCTTCTCACAGCTCTCAAGATAAAGATGAAAATCCATAATGTCATCAACACTGATTTTCATATTCCAGCCCCTGACCACCACCTTCCTCCCACACCATGTGCCCCTTTGCTCTCTGAGCCCCGGACACGCCCCTCCCTCCTCAAGGCCCTTGGGGATGCTGGCCGGTATCCCGTCTCCATCTCTACCTCCGCCTCTGACATTCTTACTACACTACCTCTGTTGACCTTTACAAGCCTTGTAATACTAGAAAATTCGAATACTCACCCCATTTCACAGATGAGCATAACACCAGTTCAAAGAACAAGGTCACACACCTAGTAAGTGGCAGAGCCAGAAATCAGAGCTGAGGTCTGCCAGCAGCTGGTACCCGCTTCTCTCCATGCCGCGCACCAGATGCTACCATTGGGTGGCTGCATTCTCCAACAAGAAAAGATGGACAAAGAGAGAGAGAAAGAGATCCCCAGACACTCAGAGAGCTGACTCCAGTGAAGGGCTTGTTAGATCAGCCCAGACAAAAGCCGGCCCCATCCCTCCTTTCTCCCTCCCTCCTTCTCTTCCCACTTCCCAGAGGAACTTGATTAATCCATTAGGTTTAACCTCTTTTAACTTCCTGATTAGTTACATTTATAAACTCCATTTGTTTTTGCTTTCTCATCAAGCCCAACCAACACCCCCAGAAAAAAAACTAGGCCAATTTTCAGAGCCACTGATTTACTGCAATTTCTGAAAATCAGACCGAACTGAGGAGAGACAGGCCTGGAATTTCAATTCCTCCTGTTCACGTTGCAGGCACCTTTGCTGGACGGGAGAGAACGGAAACAGAGAAGGAAACAAGAAGGGCAAGGTCCCAGATCTGAGCAGGGTGGCAAGACACCACACCTGCTAATAAAGCAGATTGATACATTCTGTAATTTCCATTTCCTGGCTGAGGAACAAAGCTACAAAGTACCGTAACAACAACAACAAAAACTAAAGATGAGAGACGATGTATTTTTATTGGCGAAGTGAAATCTCACAGTGAGAGTATGGGTTCCCTCCTCCATTTCCCTCCCTACAGTCTGTGGTCCACACAGCGGCTGGAGAGGATATTTAAAAATTAATTTTTATTGTGACAAAAATAATGCATGTACACAGTTAAAAGCTAAATTTTAGCATAAAATTTAAAACAAAATTTCAACCGTCCCCTCTCCTGCCCGAGCCCTGCTCCACCAAGGCAACTGCATTTACCACTTCGGGCTCTTTTCTGGCATTTATCTCCATATTTTAAGTAACATACTAATACTGCTATTTATTGGGTTATCAATTATAAGCATTATCTATTATATGTCTATCATGGAAGATAAGAATTTAATTTTCTTACATCGTGACCCTCCAGTCGCTCTTTTTCTCTTTATACGTATGTATATATAAAGAGACAGAGAGACCCCACTCTTCCACAGAAAGTCTCAATTTTTGTTTAAACCAGTATTTAGTGTTAACGTTATTAGAACCATGTAAATAATTTTCATTCCTTAGCTAAATATTGTACGATGATTACACGTCCTTTCTCTTCTAACCCTTTATTTTTCCTGGAGATAATAATTGCCTCTTGTTTTTATTTCCTGTGTACCTCCCATTAGCCAGCCCTGGTGGTCTAGTGGTTAAGATTCGTCGCTCTCACCGCTGTGGCCCAGGTCGGGGAACCACATCACCCATCTGGCGGTTGGCATATGGTGGCGGCTGTGTGTTGCTGTGATGCTGAAAGCCGTGCCAACAGTCTGTCAAATACCAGCAGGGTCGCTCATGGCAGACGTGTCTGATACAGTGTTGGAAGGTGAGAGGATGGCACAAAACACCAGGCAGGGTTCTGCTCTGCTGTCCACAAGGTTGCTAGGAGTTGGAATCAACTCTATGGCACTAACAAAAAGCTTTCCATTAGTTTTTCCTAAAACCTACAAGTATAATACAAAAATCTTAGTACCGTTTTTCCACATGGGAGATTTCTGCAACTTTATGTTATTGCCTTTGTATTGACTTTTTCAGCAGTATAATTTATTTTCTTCTATTTTTAATCATTTTAAGTTATAAAATATAATATACATATTGAAAAGTGCACAAAAGGAAGATGTACCCTCAGTGATTTATCATAAAATAAACCCCCAAGTTCTTTTAAATTGTTTCAATAATTCATTCTTAACGCTCATTGGCCCTTTTGACAGTATCCTTTTCTTGTTTCATGGATGTAATATCTTTTCAATTCGAAAAGGGTATTAAGTGTTTATTTTGGTTTTGTTTTACTTTGTTTTCTTTTCCTATGTCATCTCTGTTTTCTCAAAGTTTCTTGTTTCTGTCTGTTAACTTAGGTGTCTGTATTTTCATGTTAGAGAGTTTTCTTAGATGTTGGCCAATCATTATATGTCCTGACATACTTATAAGTTAAAAAAAAACCAGAAAGCTAGCTGAAATTTCTGCTTATGAGCAGAATTTTTCCACCAGTGGACTGGGAGGTGGGGTGGGGGGTCACCCAAAGGTCAGCCCCAAAGGGCCCCGTGCATAGTTGATTCTCAGCCATTATTTATTGAGAGACTCATCTTAATTCCTGTATTACTTATACTAGTGAAAAATTGGAATTTTGAAGCCTCTTTTCTAACTTTTTATTATGAAAGTTTCAAAAATACACAACAGAAGAACATAATGAGTCCCGTGTCCCCACCATATTTGGTTAAGCTTGTTTCATCTGTGCCCCTCGAGGATTTCACAGTAAATCCCTGACATCAGATCACTTCATCTGGAAATAGGAAGCCTGCTGATAACTTGCCTTTGCGCACGGGCGGAATCTCTCCGGTTGGAACTCAGCATTGTGGTAACTGTCATTCCCCAGGTGCCCCTGGCTCCTGGAGTAACTCTCAGTCTCCCTCTATAACGCTAGGCCAACTCCTCCAATGGCTTTGGGCTCAACCCATAGAATATTCTTTGGAATGTTAGCCCCAAGGGAATAATATTTACCTTTAGCAGAACCAAGCCCTATCTTCACCAGGTCTTGTCCCTTGAGGAATGAGGACAAAGGCAATCCTGCTGGCGGAACTTCAAGAGACTATCCTGTCCTCAGGAAGGCCTCTCGGATCATGGCAGCAGGCGATGAGATGTTGAAGGTTAAACTCCCAGGAGGAAACCTAAGCCGAGTTTTGTAAAGCCTAATCTGCAATGCCACCTCGCACAATCCCCTTTCCCTCTCCTGTCACTATAGCAATCCACATCCCAGAATAAGTCATAAAGACATTCTCAGAAGAGACAAAAGGAGCAAGCCTGAAAATGCAGACTTCACTCCCCATCATTCTCAATTCCGTGATGCTTTCTTCTTGTAGGTTCTTGGCATCTTGTGATCCACAACACCTACCTATTGGTGTCCAGAAACAGCTCCAGATGAATCAGGATGCTCATAACATCTTGGCATCAGGCCAAGTCACACACAAATTTCCCAGCGTCCTGCACCCAGCAGTATTGCATGAATCTTACGAATTTCAGCTCAGACTTTCCAACCTGCTAACAGTGGCCAACCCACAAGGCAGAGCTTCTAAACCAGTACTTTTCAAATTATTTATCATGAAAGACTAATTCTTTTTCCCAATTCTTTATAAGCCAATACTTGTGGTCTATAGTCTGTTCAACAAGATGCATCTACTTATCACACACTCGGATGCTGTAGACATGTTAAATTGCTCTCTAAGTTTCTAAATGCTTATACTTGATTTCTATTCTTATCTCATCGTGGCAAATAACAAACAGTTCATGAACCAGTGTAGCCTCTATCAATGTTTTCTGCCATTCAGGCATAGAATGGGCATCCATCATGGGTCTATGCTGTCTCAGCATCTATTTCCTCCCCTCACTCCTTCCTATCAGCTCTCAATTCTCATCTGAGAACCCACCTTCCTCTGAAGAAGACGACATCATCCCTGGCTGCAGGCATGGGACATGTGACCTAGGAAAAGCCAATCGGTGCATTCCATCCCGTTGACCTTGGTGATTGATTCCGGGGTTGGTATGTGACCCACAATAGTCCAACTGGCCAGGTGGAGTGAATCTCAAAACATTTCCCTGGAATATTGGGGAAAAGATATTCCCTTCCCTGAATTTGTGGTGTGTGGGTATGAGATCTGGTTCTGCGGCAGCTAATTTTGCTACCATGAGGCAAGCCTTCCTAAGGACGAGGACATAAAGGATGGCAGATCTGAGAAAATTGTAGAGAAATAAAATCATAACCCAGATCACATCATGAACCTCTGGACCAAAATACACCACAGCCCACCTTACTTCCGAATGCTTCTCTTTTTGTTAATCCAGTTTGAGGTGGATTTTCTGTTCCTGGTAACTGACCTTTTTGATTCCTTGGTTTCATGCATTTTTTCAATAAGCACCTATTAAGCATCTACTGTGTGCCAAACACCGTGTTAGACCCAGGAAGAGTGCTTCTCGTAAAGAGATTGTGAAATGAGTCCACTGACGGGTGGCTAATATAGCTGCAAGCATTCACAGATAGCATCTGGCTCATTTCAAGAGTCTTATGTAATTTTATGATAATATTTAAAAAGCACAGATGCTTACAATTTATGTGCAAAGTATTAACTTCGCAGTTAAAAATACAGCGATTCTCAGGTCATCTATCCCTAGAAGGACAGCCTGACTTCCTTGTATTACAATATCTACTAATTTCATACTCTTTGCCATTTTTGCATACGATCTATCCATTTTTTTTTTTTTTTTGAGGAAGATTAGCCCTGAGCTAACATCTGCTGCCAATCCTCCTCTTTTTACTGAGGAAGACATCCGTGCCCATCTTCCTCTACTTTCTATGTGGGACTCCTACCACAGCATGGCTTGCCAAGCAGTGCCATGTCCGCACCGGGGATCTGAACTGGCGAACCCCAGGCCACTGAAGCGGAAAGTGCAAATTTAACCACTGCGCCACCGGGCTGGCCCCCACCATCTATTCATTTTTATTTAGTATTTTTAAATTGATTCACTTACAGAACTTAAATAGATGCGTTTCAAGAAGAAACTCCTGTAAGACCACTATAAAAGGAAACTAGTACCACTACACTTGAATAGAAAGTAATAAAATAAATCCAATGAAATTATAAAACCTTATTAAATTCTGAGGATTGTGACTTGATCAAGGCCCTAACACCACGGACAACTCTGTCTTTCATGAAAGGGGAAATTAGCAAGTGTTCAAAAGTTGTTAAAGACACGTTGGCACCAAAACTGAGACTTTTCTCCTTGTTCAGATTAAAGGGATTGAAAGGAAATTGAAAAAAAGGATCAGTTTCTCACCAAGCAATTCATGTTATTTAATGCTGCCTCTGTGTGTAACCGCAAATTATCCCCTTTGCACAAAATCTGTTGCCCTGACCACTCTTTGAGAAACACTCTTCTGGCTAAATTCCATTTTACAGCTGAGCAAACTGAAGCCCAGACAGACGATGGCACCCTCCCCAGGCTTCCTGACTCCCAGCCTGCTCAGCTCCCCAGCATTCAATACTATTTGATTATTTTCATTGAGTTCATATTGCGATAGCTTCTAATAACGGCAGGTGACTCTGGTTTTTTATTTTGGCAATGATATCAAATTTCCTTTTGTAATAAGCTTTGATTCTGGTTAAAAATTCCTACTGTTGAGACCAACTTGAGACAAGACCCTGACCACTGCTGATGGCTCTATTTGCCCTCCCCTTTGCCCAACGACCTTACCTCCTGAAGTGAAGGCAGACACAGGGAGTTTCTGCCATCCTCTCCACTGCCCTGTGCTGGAATCCAGAAATGCCCCACGATTTGAGTCCTTCCCTCCCAAGGACTGGAGGGAAAAATAGGAGCTGGGATGCAAAGATTCTTCCAAAGGAGAGTCTCCTACTATTGACATTTGGGACTAGATAATCCTTTGTGGTGGGGACTGCCCTGTGCATTGTAGGACGTTGAATAGCATCCCTGGCCTCTACTCATCAGATGTCAGTAGTGCCCCCTCTAGTTGTGACACCAAAAATACCTCTAGACATTGCCCCAGTCCCCTGGGTGCAAAGTCACCCCTGGTTGAGAACCACAGGGTTACTCTGGATGGCTGACATGTTCCTCTCCCAGCCCTCCGAATTTTCCCCATGAGCTTGAAATATACAACAGTCCTTTGCTGCTGAAGTTGGGGTAATTGAAGGTCACTTGTTTTTTAGGAACAGGATATTGTGTAAGGAAAAAAAAGGAAATAATATCAACTCCCCATAAGCCACAAAGTTCACTTCCTTTAGACAATTCCCCTGCACTCTCCCAGGCAAAAGAAGCTTAAATGGCGGCACCTTCATGGGTCCTCGTCGCCATCCACCGCCATGTCCTGCCCCAACACCGCTGATCAGGGCTGATACACGGGGGCCCGCTGGAGTGAGTGTTTCATTTTCTCAGAGCCCTTTCCATCTTGACTCTGGAAATTTACAACCAGGGGCATTTTGGCATTTGGGGATCTGTTCATGGCAATAGTGTGAACAACTAAATGCTGCACCTGAGAAAGGTTGAGGAGGACTTAGGGCCCCAGAGAGCTATCTGCCCTCCTTAAAGGAATCATTGATGTTTAAAACATAGGTAACAAGGTACAGCATGAGTGAATGAGCATATGTGCAAATTTACCCATTCACTCAATAGGAGATTATCAGAAAATGCTACTGGCTTAGTTTTAATTCTTCTCAAAACAGACCTTGAGACAATGATTCGGGTACCAGGAGTTTATCTGGGAATGATCCCCGGAAGCTCAGCGAGGGAGTGGGGGAAATGAGACAGGGAGGGAACACAGCAATACAGGACGCCTTAATGAGCTCTTTACTGTCGTGGGCTGCTGGGGCTCAGTCCTGCTGGAGACTTCTGGGAGACAATGTAGAATATGCTTCAAAATCGTCCCACCAAAGGGCAAGGAAGCTGGGGTATTTGTCCACCTATTCCTGTTCTCATTGGTTAAGGGACACTCCTGAGACGTCTCTCCTCTGGCGCCTCCTGCCTCCTCTGAGGGGTACTGAGCACACTGCTATAGCCAGAGGACATCATCAGGCTGAGAGACACCGGAAGTCATCAGAGCACACAGGAAGTCATCAGAGCATACAGGAACTGTCTGCAGGCAATCTAAGGTATAGGCCTAGGGGATATGGGCGAGGTACTTACAGCCTCTTCCAAGAGCATCTGCCTAGAGTATGCACAGGAGGCTGCAAAAGCCCGGAGGAGGCTAAGGAAAGCTCCCGCCATGCTAGTCCAGGCCACAGCCTCCTAACCGTCTTCCTGTCCCCATTCATCCACTCTCCACCTGGCAGCCGGAGCCATCTTCCTAAAACACAAATCTGGTTACTTCACTCCTCCCACCTAACACCCCTCAGGGCCTAAGACGAAGCCCAAATCTTTCAACAATCCAGTCTCCCTTGTTTCTCACCTCTCCCACACGTTCTCGACTGAAATACTTGAAGTCCCCAAACATGATTCCCAGAGGTGTACCAAGCGTTAGAGATGGAGATGGCGAAGACAATAAGATACGCTCCCTGCCCTCTGGGGTCTGTGGTGCCATCTATGAGGGTGGAAGGGTGCCAGGGCAACCAAGATGGAAACCAGGCATTCCCATACTGGGTACGCCCAGCGAGCTAGCATGGAAGGAACACTTCACCTAGATGTAATCCACACGCAGAGATCCGCTTATTTTAGGAATAACCTTTTCTCCTCTGGAGTTAACTAACAGAAAGTCAGCAATGGGACACAGGACCGCTAAGTCTGAGAAGAGAGTCTCTCCTGATGGGTGCAACAGGTACCATGTGGTCACTGGGAGCAATGAGGTGGTGGCTACACTGGAGGGATCCAAGAGGGAAAAACAGAAGGTGCCGAGTTTTGCCTCTTTCTCGGCAGCCTCCACGGCCCCAGATGACAGCCTCTCCAGTGTCGGCCACCCCAGCCCAGCCCTCTTGGGATCCTGGGACACACAGACCTTCAGCTGATCAGCCTCAGAGGGGGCTGGGCAGCTCCAGGCGGCTAGAAGCAGAGGAAGAGCAGGAAGAGGGAGGGTGGATGGGTGTCATTTTGCAGGAGCCATTTACTGTTTACATAAAAATATCTTGAGCAATCAGCAGTGATGAGCAGGAGGAGGAAAGAGGCTGCCTGAGAGTCTGAGGATGTTATGATCAATTAAATACCATCTTTCCAAGCGTTTGCAGAGGGGAATTTTAAGGTGGAACTGACTTTAATTTGGCAAAGAAGACCCAAAGTGCTTTTCCTTGGGGCTCCAAAATGCATGGATATCTGCCAAGCCCACGTCATTAGCTTCACAAAGGGTGTATATTCTGAGTGTTAGCCCCCTGTACTTCTAGAATGAACCAAAAAAGTCTATAAATTATGAGCATCTATTCTGGGCCAGGTGCTTTACAAATATTCTTTCTAACTTCATGAAAACCCCATAAAGATGGGCATTATTAACTCCGCTTTACAGGTAAGGAAACTGAGACTTCAAGAGGTGATGCAATTTGCCTAAGAGACCCAGCAAGACGGAAGTGTAGAGTCAGTTTATACAGCTGTGCAAAGTTGGCGTTACTGCCACATCTCTATTTCCAAAGTCGGGGACAGGGTTAGGGAGCTGCCCCAGAGGACGGAAGCTGGGCTTGAAATGACGATACTAGGGACCCAGCCAGATGCTTCCTCCAGCTTCACTGTAAGGTAGGGCTGGACTCAGTGACAGACAGGCCCTTCCAAACTCCCGCGACCTCTGCTTGGCCATGGCCTTGTTGCTAAGGAGAAGTAGACATTCCGAGCAATAGAACAAGGTGGAAAGTATGTGCATTTTGGAGCCAGACAGGCTCCACTTGCAAGCTGGGTGACCCTGAGCAAGTTATTCAACCTCACTGAGCTTCCATTTTCACATATGTGAGTTGGAGGTAAAATTTACTCTGAGTAATCAGTGCAAGATTCAATGTGATAATGGGTACTAAGTGCCTGGCACAGAGTGGATGCTTGTCAAAGTTAGGCACCTCCCTGTCCCTTCTCTATCACCCTTCCCAGGTCAGCCCCATGCTTGGGGACCTCACCCCCTTCATGCAGTAACACCTGCCTCACGGGCCGTGCTGTGTTCAGAACGGGTCAGGTCTGTGAGCCCCACACACACAGCTCATAGTGGGAGCACGATGATAAGAGTTCTTAGCGTATCACGAGCACCTGTAAGAAGAATTGTTCTAATTATTATTTTTTAAAAGCACATCTCTATTATCCAAAGATAACACTTTTTCCTGTGTATCCTTCCAGATACATAGAGTAAGAGAGAGGTCATGTTCCATCTATCTTTCCCCTACATCATCCATTTAACTTCCATACATATCCATCTGCATCGTTACCTGAAAAAACAGTAGAGTATTCTGGTGCACTTACAAATGCAAACCCTTGTTGTTGGGCATTTATGTCTGCATTCTTTTTGCTTTTATAAAAAGGCTGCAATAAACGCCGCCATAGCTAAGCTGCTGCGCACACTCTTACTTTGATTCATCAAACACACTGTTTTCAAGCCCAGAATACAGGCATGTCTCAATTTATTTATTTATCTGTTCATTTATTTAAACCAATGTCCTACTGTGGGATATTTAGGCTATATGCAATTTTTTGGCTCTTATCACTAATACTGATATAAATGTCTGGATGTCACATTTTCACAACTTCTCTGATTATTTCCTTAGGATAAATTCTTAAGGAGGGGAATGAATGGGGCCAGAGAGAATTTCTATTTTTAAGGTTTTTGACACACTCGGCAAGATTGTGCCTGGAAAGGGTTATGGGAGTTTATTCGCCCACCGTCTTACTCAGTCACTTGCATTCATTCGACAAACATTTACATCGTTAGGAGGGGCCCCTAACCTACGCTTTCCTTCCTGGCACAATAATGCAGTGATGCGCCTGGGACCCAGCCAGGTGTGCGCAGAGACTGCTTCTGCCCCTCTTTAACCTGTGTGACCTTGGGCAAATCGCTCCACTTCCCTGAGCCTCCGTTTCCACCATCTCAGCAACCTGCAGGTTTCTTGGGATGATCACCAGAGAAGCAAGATTCGAAAGAGCTCTGAGGACTGCACAAATCGATGGGGCTTCTTGCTCACACAAAGGGACTCTCTCAGGCAGCCTTCTCATTATTTTGCTTTTGCACAGAACTTTCAGTTTGCCATGAGACTCCTTATTAGGTTTTCTAAACTCCCCGCTGCTGTGGTTACCAAGATACAGATGCAATATCATTTCTCACGGGGAAGACAGGCCCAGAGAGAGTCGGTGGCTTTCTCTCGACCACGTCAGCCTCAGGCCTGCTACCAAACCTGTCGTCAGCCTGCTCTCTGAGCTGTGTTTCTTTTTTTTCTAGATTAACAGCATTAAAATGGCTATTACCCCAAAAAACATACACTTGTATTCATAGCAAATCTGAGTTTGAGATGTAAAGGCAATTTACCAATTAGTGCTTTGCGGCCAAATACAATGCAGTGACCCTTTCCCTCTCTGTCCAGATTTGGAATTCTCTCTAGGGGTTGGAGGGGAGGAGAGAGAAGGAGTCGGACTGCAGATGCCTTGAGTATTAAGATTGCTAGTTATTTCTATGTCCACCATGGCATCCAGCACAGCTCTAGGCCCTCATGAGAAGCGTCTACTCTGCCAAGGAATAAACATTAGTCTCAAAGCCCAAAACCTACAGCCTAAATGGCTTTGCCGCTTACCAGCTGATCAATCAACATCTCAGTTGCCTGCTAGTTGTCGGACAGTGCACTAGATGCTGTGCAGCTGTGCGCAAGTTAGTTCACCTCCCTGAACCACTGTTTCCTCTTCTGGACAATGGAAACAATAATTCCTACCCAACAGGAGAATGAAAGGAAAAGGTCTAGAGAAAGGCTTGGTCCCATGGTGAAGGTTCAATGACAAATCTGCGTCTCAGTAAGACTCATAAAGCGACCGTTCAAACGACACAGCAACATGTCTTTGTGCAAATATGCAATTGTCCATCGTGTGTGGAGGCACCCATGAGGTCCACCCCAAAGACTTCTACAAAGGAGGTGTGACTGCCCTCCTTCAAAGCATGCAAATAATTCAAGTCAGTGACACAAGGCATGTATGTCTGTATCCTTCTTCTCTTGCCCATTGCTAATCAAACATATTGATCTTTGCTGAAACTCTTCTCAATAAGGATTTCCAGCCAGATACAACCAACAGAACAGAGTCGACCAGTGTGATGAAATCTAACCGAGCCCAGATTTCGTCAATCAGAGCACAATTATTTTCAGCAGTCTTTCTTGGTGAACTTTTCTTGCTGCAGTTGCTAAAACACGATGTCCCTTTAAAGACGAGGTTGGAGAAGCGCCGTTTCCTCTGCGCCGAAGAGCATCCATGCAGCCCTTTCAACAGTGACCTTGTGACCAGTGGGCCACAAGAGCAGATGCCAGGGAACGCCAGAAACTCCTCAAGCCAGAAGCCCCCCAGGCTCAGGCTTACGAAAGACTGGGGTTTGTCCCAGCTCAACCAAAGCGGCCTTGTGTCCTGCCCACCCACCCCTCCTCCAGCGAAGTGTCCAGTCCAAAGATAAACTGGCCTTTCTACCAGATGCTTAACCTTGGGCAAGTTACTTAACCTCTCTGTCCCTCAGTTTCCTCAACTGTAAAATGGGACAAATATCAGTATCTGCCTCAAGGAGTTGATGAGAACGTTAAATGAGATGATGCCTGTAAAGCCTGGTACACGGTACACGCTCAGCAAGCTTCACTGATTATTAGCCATCATTACTAAGCACTTCTTACATGCTAGGCATCATGGAGCACTATCTTAATTGTATCTTGAAGACAATCGTATGAGGCAGGTTTCGTGTTGTTACATTTTTTTCAACTAATTGTTGTTGATTGATTTGCACAAGCATATGGTGTTGGTTGATGCAAAGCATTTAATGACGAGTTTGTTTGGTTCCTGTGCCCATGCTTTCTTCCCTGGGAGTCCTAGCCCAGCGCTGCAAGAACACTGTGGGGGAGGGACGATGACCTGAGTCTTACGCGGCTTTAACCAAGTGATACGCAATTATGTGGTGGAATCAAGATTTGAACTCAGGTTGTTTCGGTTCCATGGTGCCCCCAGGCCTCCTCTGGTTCTCCGCCACCCTCCTTTTCACATGCACTTTAACAGGAAACAAAGACACAAATGAAAACAGAACAAACGCCACCACCACCAGACACCTAACATTTGTGCCCTTATAATGTACCAGGGAATTTCCCATGTGTTTATCCTCTCTGCTTTATGGAATTGTCACAACAGCAACCCTTGAAAATAACATTCCTGGCCTAAGTCCCTCCCACCACTCACCAGCTATAAGAACTTGGGTCAGTTATGGGCCCGCCATTTCTTTGTCTTAAAGATGGGAATACTTACCTCTACCCCACGAGATTGTCATTCATTCATTTGTTCACTTAATGTTTATTGAACATCTAATGCCGAGAATTGTGCTATGCGCTTGATATGTACCAAAAACAAAATGGGCATCATTGTTGACCTCAAGGAGCTTCCTGTCCAGGATTAAATGAAATTACTTACATAAAATTCTTAGCACAGAGTCTGGCAAAATAAAACATGCTCAGTAAAAGTTAACATCATTGTTACTATTGCTATTGTGGCCCAGCCAGGATTTGAACAAAAATGTTTTTGACTCCAAAATCCTTTCCATAGCATAGGGTTTTGCAGGGGGCCAGCATGAGGTAAGAACAGACAGGGATTGGGGCTGTCTGGAAAAGACTTCAAATGCTAGATTTTTAATATGTGCCGTAGCGAATATGTGAATAGCAACCTGCATGATTTCTTACACTTTCAAAGCATTTTTAGGTCTTTTCATTCTCTTTTTCATCATCCACCCAAGCCAGATGTATACGTCTTTAAGTTTCCATAAACATACCCCTCTCTGTGGAAATAAATGTATTTTCCCTTGAATGTGGACCCCATGTGTTTGATTTGCCTGGAAAGGTGTGGAAACCACCCAGACATGGTGCTAATGGGATGTGACAGAACTTGCAGTTTCCCCGGGCCTGGAAGGAAGAATGTTGACGAAGGCGAGCCTAATGAGCTTCCACCCACATTTCAATTATCCTAACAAGCTGCCAAAGGAAGCCCTGTTTGCCGCGCTGTATTCTGGAAAGTTTTGACAAGCCCAGGAGGAATCTATCCGGGCCAAAGCTGAGAAGGCAGAAGGAAGGAGAAGAGTCCCCCTCTGAGAGGGATGCGTATGGATGACAAGGCCAAGCAAGCAGTCAGCTTTGTCACCTGGCATTTGAGAGGTCCCCCTGCTCAAAAAAAACTCCCTCATTAGCTATCCCAGTACAATAGTATCAGCTATTTATTGCCACCAAACGCTGCTTAAGAAACAGCTACACAGCTTCAGTGGCATACAGTAACAAACAACAATTTGTAATTTAGGTCCGTGGGTCAGTTGGGCATTTCTGATCATGGGAGTTGAGCTCAGCGGAGTTCACACATGTCTCTGTGGTCAGCTAGGTGACTGCTGATCTTGGTTGGGCTGCCTCACACCTCTGGGAAACTGGGCTGACTCAGCCCTTCGCTGCATGGTCTCTCACCCTACCCACAGGTTTGTTCACAGTGCAGCAGGAGGGTTCCGACAGAAAGACCAAAATCATGCAGGGTCTCTTGATCTCAGGCTCAGAAACAGTGTAATTTTATTTCTGCTGCTTTCTATTGGTCAAAGCAATCACAAGCTTGGCTGAAATTCAACGTTTGGGAAATGGACTTCATCCCTTGATGGAAGGAGCTCCAGAGTCACATGGCAAAGAGTGTGGCTACAGGAAGACCATTGACTGGGTCCATCCGTGCAGTCAATCTCCCATAACAATGTAAAGATAACGATCACCATTAGTGAACAGCAACTATAGGCCTGTTTTGTGCATATAAGAGGACGTTTAAATGGAATGCTTTGGGTCTTGGTTCCAGCTGAGGCCCCACAGGCCAGGAGTAAAATGAGATGTTCAAACACCTGACATTTCACAACAAGATGCTGGCCTTGCAAGGGTTCTGGGCGAAAATAGTTTTGTAACCCTTGGTTCAACAAAAGTTTGAAGTTGGAAACTGGGGAGAGGATTTCTCGGAGGAAGTAGTCCGGAGGGAAGTGAGCCTCAGTCCCTCTTGGGAAGAGGGGAGGCGACTGCTCCTGACCGCAGCCTTGTGAGAGGAAATTCAAAGAGACAGCTCTAGTTTTCTATGTGTTCCCTGGAGGCTGGGGAGACCGGTGTCAGCCTCAGACCTGAAAAATGTACAGATTAGTAGCCTGTGGTGGGAGCCTGTCAAGATCACAGGATGAGGAGAGAGGGTAGCAGTGGAAGCAGTTGCCTAGAATGCATGAGTTTCCCATGAGCCAAGCAGATGTGTAGAAACTGGGATGGAGGCATCTTACAAGTATCCTGCCCAAAAGGAGCAGAAAGAGGCACTGACGTCTACCATTGGGCATGGGATCTGGGAAGGAGGCATCATAAAGGGGGAACTGAAGAATCCCCACCATGTCAGTGACCACGCCATGTGGAAGCCACCAGAGGGGACCCATAATGCACCTCGAGGTATAAACGCTGCCCAAGCAGAGAGTGTCAACACCAAATCATGACGGTATTAGTCAAGGAAGCCCTTTCCTGCCCTCACCAATCCTCCTTCTGCTCCCTCAGGCCTTTGGCCAGCAAGCAGGGAGAAGGCGGGGGACATGGGGAAGCCAGTCACCACTCCTTTCCCAATGCCTGAACTGAGAGAGGGGCAAAGCAGATCGACTACTAAACCACACTAATACTACACCTTTGTTTGAACTAGGAGAAGGTGCCCCCTGCAAGAAGCTTTATTTCTATCTATCCGAAGTTTGTCCTAATATACTGTAATAGTTATCTATCACTGTATAACAAATTTCCCCAAAACTTAGTGGTTTAAAATAACATTCATTACGTCACAGCCTCTATGGGTCAGGAACCTAGGCACAGCTTGGCTAGGTCCTCTGGCTCAGGGCCCCTCATCAGTTTGCAATCAAGGTGTCAGCTGGGCTGTGATCTCATCGGAAGGCTTGACTGGGGAAGGATCCACTTCCGAGCTCACTCACATGGTTGTTGGAGGGCTGTTGACCAGAGTTCAAACTCTTAATTCCTTGCCATGTAGGCCTCTCCATAGAGTACTTCACCATGGCAGCTTTCTTCATCAGAGCGAGCAGGAAAGAAGAGCGGAGAGGAGAGTGCCAGCTAGATGGAAGCCTGTCTTTTATAATCTAATCTCAGAAGTGACATCCTATCGCTTTAACTGTATTCTA
Organism: Equus quagga; assembly: GCF_021613505.1. NCBI lineage: Eukaryota > Metazoa > Chordata > Mammalia > Perissodactyla > Equidae > Equus > Equus quagga. The sequence continues at coordinate 78,881,030 of NC_060281.1, forward strand.
TTAGTTAGAAGCAAGTCACCAGGTCCAGCCCCAAGGATAGGGGATCACACAAGGTGTATACCAGGAGGATGAGACAACTGGGGGAGGAGGAGTGTCATCATAGAAGTTTGCCTACCACATGTACCAAATTTTTTCTTTTTAGTGAGGGATATTGGCCCTGAGCTAACACCTGTTGCCAATCTTCCTCTTTTTGCTTTAGGAAGATTGTCCCTGAGCTAACATCTGTGCCAATATTCCTCTATTTTGTGTGTGGGACGTCAGCATAGCACAGTTTAATAAGCGGTGTGTAGGTCCGTGCCTGGGATCTGAACCCACAAACCCCAGGCTGCTGAAGTAGAGTGTGCAAACTTAACCACGACACCACCGGGCTGGCCCCCCACATAGACTGATATTATTAGAGCAACACACCCCTGCCATTGGCCAAAGATCTGTTATAATAAATACACAGATCTACAGTGTCTACAAGATGGACCATATCCACTCGTGTTATGTGCTACCCAACCTGTCAATCATATGCGGTTGCCTGGAGGAGATGCTTTTACACCTTTTTCAAACTTTACTGTGGAAGTTTCCAACCATTTAGAAAAGTAGGAAATAATAACATGAAATAATAAAATAAACGTGGCCATTCTTGTTTCACTTATGCCCCAACTCTTTCCGCCCAAGCGATCAGTTATGGAGAAGCAAACCTCAGACATCACTTTATTTCATCTTTAGTAACTCAGCATGAATCCCCACCAGCCGTATCTACCATGACACAATTAATAAGAGTTCCTTAATTTCAGCTACTATTCAGTCAGTGTTCAAATTTCTCCAATTATTCAGAAATTGCCTTTTTTACAGTTGGTTTGTTTGAAAGCAGGTTGAACTTAAAACGAGACCCAGAGTGTTAACCATTACTTAAGAGTGGGCATTTTAATTACTGAGATGGAACTATTCTGTGAGTCCAATGACTGCAGGACATTTTATTATCCAGGAACGACCAGTAAAATGACGGAGGTGGCTCAAGATTTTACCCAGGGGCGGAGAAAGCTTCAGCTCACCACGGCCGTGTCAACAGACAGTGGAGAAAAGAATGAGGCTTCTTTCTTACACCCTACCACGTCCTGCTTGTTCATCAGGACGGTGACACACAGGTGATCTCTAACCCTCACTACAGTCCTTTGAGGTGGCTGTTATAATCCTCATTTTCACAGACGAGAAAATGAAGATTCGGGAGAATTAACTTGCCTGAAGTCACACAGCTATTACTTGATATGATACAGTCAATACTCCAACTCGAGTCTGCTTGACCTCCCCAAGGGGCTCTGGGAGCAAACTATAAACTACCATGGTCATAGCTCCTAGGACACGAAGATACTGTGAAGGCCTCCTTACTCGGCCATATCTCCTCCTTGTGAAAATGTTTTTACCTCATGTTGGCAAGAACTGAACCACATCTGCTATTCGCTTTTATTTCCTTTTAGCTGGCACAAACTGGGTATATAGCAGGTGCCTAATAAATGTAGCCTCTGCACAGCCTGGCTGGCCTGCTTCAGCCCTGGAGCCCCCATTGCACCAAACTCCGTACATTTCTGACAGCCAGACAACCAGTCTGAAGGGCAATTTTGCTCCGCTGCCGCAGCCACCATCCGCTTGATCTCCACTCTTATCTCCTTGACAACGGTGGCAGCCGTGGAGGGAGCAGCAGAGGTGGGTGGGCAAGATGGAGTCACGCCCACACTATAGAAACTCACCTGAGAACATTCGATTTTGTTTGTTTCTGGAAACTAGAGCTTGAGAAGAGTGTGGTGGAGGAATTCCCAGTGTTATTTCTTTTGATGGGGCAGTTCCAGCTAAGTGACCCACCTTCTTTCATTCCATGAAGCTTTCTCAAAAGCTATTAACTCCTGCATGAAACTAATCATACGGCCCCACCCTCTTCTTCTTTGCCTGACAAATGCCTAATCCTTCAGGGCTCAGCATAAATCTCATTTGCTCAGTGAAGCCTGCTCTGTCTTCCCAAAGGAAAGTTCATTCCTCTTGTATGTATCTATCATGTGCTGGGTCTATCTTTCCCTCAGAACTATGAGCCCAATGAGGCAAAGACTGCCTTTATCTTGTACCTGGAACACAGTAGGCACTCAAAAATATTTGTTGATTGACTGATTCTTTTTTCAAAAAAAAATTTCACTGCATTTACTGAAGTCTCAAAAAATAGCACTGAGCACAGAGACATTCCATTCGTAAAATGGAGCAAAACTGGAAATTCATTTTCTTCTCCCCAATGCTGTTGCCGCAGTCCACTCCACCAAATTCCTTTCCTCTATTTTGTAAGCTCCCTGAAATCTCCAAACCTAACCATGTCAGCTGTTTTGCATTCCCCATCCGTCTTTTCTGACGCACGTCTTTCTCCTATAATTAACTTGGACCTTCTGTCTCCTTTTGCATTCACCCTTTATCCAGGTTCTAGAAAGCACAGAGAGCCTTGAGACCGACCCCATAATCCTACCTCCTTAGAAGATGGGATGGGATTGTAAACTCCCAAAGCCGTGGATTTCTGCCCATTTCATTCCCTGCTGTGTTTTCAGTGATTAGGGTAGTACCTAGCACATAGTTCGTGCTCCGTCAAGATCTATTGGTTGAATAATATTTTCTTTTAAACTGATTACATATTTTTGTTGTTAAATGAATGGATGAATGGGTAATAAGAGATACTTCAGGAGAGAAAGAAAGCAAGGAAAAGATTAACAAAAAAGTATTTTCTCTATTTGGAGGTCTAAAATGGGAAGTCTGGCTGAAGAACCAAGTAGCCACATCAAGGAGAACACAGCCCCTGGTGATTTTCAGACTAGAAGGGCCGTCTGCTGCTGAATCAGCAGGAAACAGCACCGCGGACATGGGCTGGGTGCAGCTTGGCAGCGTGGCAGCAAGTTGGCTGACAATTTCCTTCTCTGTTTCAGCGTAATTGAATTAGCATCCATGGAGACCTTGAAGCCCAGACATCGGCAAATGCAATACCGTGGAGCGGGCACTGCCATTCATCTGGCGTTACGAGGCTTTGAATTGCCATCCAATCCCACACCTCTCCTTCTTGTTCTGTGTGTGCTCATTGGAGGAAATTAGGTGGCTGCATGAGCCTGGGAACAATTAAAATCTTCCCAGTTAGTCAATTCCCAGCAGCAGTGCCCAAGTTCTCCTGATAACCACTCAGGTCTGCTCAGCTAGTATGCACGACTTTCTGGATGTGCTTTCAAATTTTGAGCCATGGATAGCAATTCATTTTGCTCCAGCTAAGGATATGGACTGTTAGGGCATAGGAGAAAGAGGACTGACAGGGACAGCCGTGATATGAACCAACCAGAACATCTTCCATAACGGATAGTGGTGTGCCCAGGAGTCCTGGGGCTCAGTCCAAGTGGGAAGGGTATTTCTCAAGACAAGTCTAAGCAATGGGGTTAGATGGTGAGCTTGAGTCAAGGACCATGAAGACAGCATCCAGTGTTGAGTCCAAAGGGCAAGTTAGGGTTAGAAGTTGGGAAGATTAAGAGCAGGATGGAGTAGGGAGTGAAGAATGACATTGGGCAAATGATTCAGAGCTGAAGTTGTGAACATCAAGAGAGTGCTAGGTTGAACATACTTTGAGGCAACGGGTGGCCACTTAAAGGATTTTGTTTTACTGGCTGGAGGGAATGGCTGACAGTGGCTGGAGAGCAGGGTGGTACGGGAAAAGGGGGAATTTTTGAAGTTATATGGATCTGAAGTTGAATCCTAGTCCTACCATGTTTGATGGCTAAACCACTTCACCCCTGGGATCTTCTGCTTCCTCAATGGAGAAAAGAAGACAGTTATATTGCAAGATTTGGAGAGGGTCCAGGTTGTGCTAAGAATTAGAAGTATTATATGTGTAACAGGACTCTGTCTTGGTTTGGGTTCCTTAAGAAAAGGACTCAGAAAAGGATTTGAGCACAAGTAGTTTATTTGGGAGATGATGGCAGGGGACTTGAGGAATGAGGCAGAGAAGAGAAAGAAGCCAGTGAAGGGTTTGTTATCAAGCCAGTGACCGCTGTGGGCACCGGAAATCATCCCATGAGGAACCCCAGGAAACCATGCAGAACACAGGCCTGAGAACACATAGCCCAGCTCGGGAGCGAGGGATCTGGGAATTTTACACACCAACTCCCACCAGTCATTGGCTGAGGGCTCCTCCTGGGGTTTTCACTGCCTGGCACTTCTGGTATGCCTTGGAAGTGGACAGACTGGTCCTCCTCATCTTCAGAGAGAGCCCCCAGGCGCATAGATGCCGATCCCAGCAAATGGAAATTGGCCTTTCAGCTCTGATGTGGGGAGTCCTGATGGAGCACTGACAACTTCTACTGCCGGGTTAAAATGGGACATGTTGTCCCAGTTTGGACTGGCGTCTGCTAAGCATGCCAAGAAGGAAACAGAAGTGCCAATTCTTCCCATGTTCCAAAGTGAGGTACAAGATCCTTAACGGGACTGGCAAAGGAGAGGGTCAAAACCTGTTTCATAGGCCAGCCCTGATGGCCTAGCGGCTAAAATTCTGAGCTCATTGCTTCGGCAGCCGAGGTTCACTTTCAACAGCTCACAGAGAAGAACTAGAATGACTTACCACTAGGCTATATAGCCATGCCCTGGGGCTTTGGGGAGAAAAGAACAAAGAGGAAGATTGTAACAGATGCTAGCTCAGGGTGAGTCTTTCCCCACAAAAAAACCCCGCTTCTTTCATGGCCCTTAGCCTCTCTCCTAATTCGAGGGTGCAAGAGGGTTCAAGTTGAAGTGTGGGGAGAGTGGGGAACTAGAAGGAGGTTTTCTTTAGAGAGAGTTGATAGAGTGCTGTGACTTTTTTTTTCTTCCCAACCCCATGGGGGAGAGAAGGGATGTGCCCGCCCTACCTGAAGCCTAGTGAGAGGGGCTAAAGGGCCCGCGGATACTCGTTCAGAGACAGAGGACCAGCCTTGGGATTGCACGACAATTGGAGGGGAAACAAAAGTAGCTTGATGAATGCACCCTACGAGTCCTGCTCTTCTATTACACGGGGTTTTGAGAGGAAGCATCCAGTAGGCATTGTATATGGAAAGCATCTAAAAAGTGTTAACAAACGGCAGCTCTTGTCATCATGAGCTGGTTGTACAGGTGAAAGTTAAACCAGAATTTCCAGACTCTCAGAGCTGTATCCCAGGGTGTTCGTACTTGCTGATCAGCCCTGGACTGGACCAGCCCCTGGGCCAGGTGGAGGAGTGAGAACAGGGTCTGTGTCACCAAGCAGAGCAGAAGGGCCCTCTCCGCCCCACCCCTGCTGTGGGTCACCAGGCCCCAGGAGGGCTACTTTTGCTGCGTTCATGATGCCGGCTCCTGGGAGGGCATCTTGCTGCTCCCACTGGACAGCAATTGGAGAAGGCTTGCACATGATTCTTCCTTAAGCAAAACCTCAGGGTGAATTGGGGACGGCAGTGGAGGTGGGAGCCAGGACTGTCTGCTGCCTGCACCAGCATCAGAGCACAGCAAACTGCTCACCTTGAGCTCAGATCCCAGGCAGGTGTTGACAAAGTAAATCAGAACCAAGACGAAGGGATTTCTACACACAGTCTGTGCACTCACTGCCTTCTTTCCTTACCAGAAAGCAATGGAGGTGTGCCATTTTATCTACGCATGATTTGGTTTAATGGGGAACCCTTTAACTGAATATCTCCTTTTTCTGCAAGACGTGGAGCTCTTTGAGGACAGAGACTGTCGCCACTCATCTCTGAGTCCCCAGGACCTAACCCAGCGCCTAGGATAATATGATAGAAGGAGAGTAGGCTTTAAATTCACACTAATCAGGGTTTAAATCCTAGCTCTGCTGCTTACTAGCTGTGCAACCTCATGCAGTTCACTTCACCTCTCTGAGGTTCAGTTTCCTCGTCTGAAACATGCAGATAAAAACATCTACCTCCCAGTTTGGGAGAAGAATAACACTATTTAATATGCTGATTACATGACTGGCCCCCAGCAAAACAGAACTATCATCACCACCATCATCCTCCTTATGTTCCTTCGACATCCTCTCCTTTCCTGACAGTTATGTTCAGACAGTTCTGGTTCTTTTACAGAATTTAGCACAAAAATGGCCAGATCATTCATCTATTGGAGACATTTCCCATTTTTGGTACAAATCCTTAGTTACACAGTCTGTAGACACTGTCAGAGCTGAAAATACTTTTTCATTATCAGGTAAGAAGATCCCTTCTTGTCCCTTCTGCAGCCTTCTCACGCTCTAATTCTGCCTCCAGTTGGTTCTGAGGGAAAGTAATCTTGCATGACACTTCAGCTTTACAACTAAAATCAAATTTAGCATCCCAGTTCCCATTGGGCAAACCCAACATTCCACACTCTTCCCAAATGCCAAAGAGAATAGCGGCATCTTTTGTTTCAAGCCAATTTCCTCCGAGTCAATTTTCTCCTGAGTTATTTAGCTGAGCCTCGGTTTCTCCATCTGTAAAATGGAGCTCATGATACCATCCTCTCTCATAGGGTTCCTCTGAGGAAGGATGAGACCAGAGCACTCAGGTTATTCACATTGCTGCTTCCATCAACCCTGCTGTGCCAGTGGACGGAATCAGGGCGTCTAGTCCATTACAGATGTTGGCCAACATTATGTCCAGGCTGAATGTGATCAGATTTTCTCTGTTGAGCAAAATTGACCAACTATGACAAATTCTGATAAATTTTTTGTCTGTGTGTGAATTCTCATCAAATACTCTATCTGATATGGCTGCTGGGTCCTATTTTTATTTTTATTTTATTTTATTCATTTATTTATTTTGCTGTTTAACCATTTCAGAACTCTGTAAGCTACAGAAAGAGCATGGATGGGAGGCAGAGTGTTTTAGGCGAGTGGAGGGGCCAGGTCACAGGGTTTGTGGGCAAGAGTAGTTAGGGACAAAGCTAAAAAGAAGCGGGACGGGACCATGAAGGTGAAGAGCTGGCTGCCGAGTGCAGGCATGTGAATATTCCCTGCCAAGCATCACGGAACGGGGGGAGGAATCAGAACAGAAAAGAGTACCTTTCGAATCCAGATCTAGCCAACTCCAAAGGCTGTGTTCTGAACCCCCACGCTACACCATCCCCCTCACAGCCCGGCAATCACAAGCCCACCCCTCTTTTCTGGGAACAAGTGTGGACCCACTCCTAGGAGGGCTGTGGCAGGTGAAGGCTGAGTGCTTGGGAGAGCAACACAGTAGCTTATGACCATTTATGACCTGCCACTTACGGGCTATGTGACCTTGGGCAAGCGCCTTCACCTCCCGGACCCTCAGTCTTCTCATCTGTAAAATGGGAACACTATCGAAGAGTGATTGTGTCTTCACACAAGACCTCAGACACAGGAAATATCCACACTGTCAACACTCCATCCAACTCCTTAGGGTCTCCCACACCATCCTCACTGCTCCGTAGGAAAAACAAAGACCAGAGGCCCCGGCATGGTGAGGGAAAGGCTGCAACTCCTCACTACCACCAGACTGCGGGACCTGGAGGCCAGGGCTGGGTCTCATTCATCTCTTTTTCCCACAGGACTGGTCACATGATAGGCATTCAATAAATGTTTCTTCTGAAAACACACCTACACACACACACCACACACACACACATGCACATGCACGAAGGCGCGACAGGAAGGAAATACATCAATTGGTCTCTGTGTTATCTCTGAGTTGTGACATTTTATCTTCCTTTTGTTTATCTGCATTTTCTGACTTTCCTAGAATGCATATGTATTATTTGTGGCATTATCGAAGATCTTGAAAGACACACACCCCGCTGGGACTATAACTCACCTCTGGGAAATGGTGATGGGTGGGACTAGTTCATTATGGAGGCTTTTTTTAACTTTATGTATGTCTTTACTTTCTGTGTTACTTTTGCAACTTTTTATAAAGAAAAATATAAGCCATGTGGCTCGTGATGGCGGAAAGAGCATGAACGTCAGCATGAGAAAGACTTGCCATCGAATCCTGGCTCATCCATTCAATAACCTCTCTGCATCTCAGTTTCTTCAACTGTAAAATGGGGGTAAAAATGTTGCCTTGTATGGTTTGGTATAACAATTAAAGATAATGTGTGTAAAAAGAACTCTCAGCATATAGTAAGTGAGCAATCATTTCCAGTAGTTATTAAAGGCTTATTTGGGGTTATTTTGTCTGTGGATTTATTCTGCTTTAGGAAGCGATATGGTGAAAAAATAAACCTTTGCTAAACACCCAATCAAAATTCTACATCTCACTCTGGTGAAACTCATTAGAAACCTTAAGGTGCATTTAAAATAAAATATCTATTTACGTTCTCTAGTATTGAACTTAACCCTTTTGGCTTCCTTAGACTCAGCAGTCAGTGACAGATCTTGGACTTTTCCAAGCTGGGCAGAAAAATCTGGAGTTTTCTGTTTTGTTCAAATTTATTTTCTTCTTTTTCTATTCTACCTCAAAGCCTTCCTCTGGCTGGAAAATTCACCAAGACGCCCTCCTCCATCCCCAATAGGTCACGAGCACACGAGCTTTACCCCAGATGCAATGATGGAGCTGACCTCATCTTTTCTTTGTCTTTGGGAATTTGCTTCCTGTTGACCCAGATGCCCTACACATGCTCACGAAAACCTTCTGCCAAACTTCATTAGCCATCTAGGCTTCTGCGGTGCTATTCTGAATCCCTTATTTTCTGGTGTTAATTTAAAGCAACATTTTCTCACCTCTGTCAGCGTGCTTCCATGAGTGAGCAACTTAAAAAGTGAACTGCAATGGATTTTGTCACAAATTGCCGAAAGTCAAAATGTTTGCTTTCATCTTCTATTTCATTTCCAAATGATTAGCAGGAGCTGCCTGTAGCACGTGTTAGGAAGAACTGTGAGACCATTCCCAGGGAAAACAAGCAAAAAACACCATAGCCTTTATCAATTAATGTTTTCTACTAATGAGTTACTGACGTCTCTCAGGAGCATGAGATCAAGAGCTAGTGGCATAACTGACATCCCAAATCTAATAGAGCACTTTGTCCTTTTACTCCAAAGAAGCGAATGGGTGGGAATTCCATGTGGTTCAGTGTACTAATGATAAGAGCTATTATTGATGGCGTGTCACTATGAGCTAGGGGTTTTTCCATACATAATACATTATAAACAGCTATAAACAGCTCCTCCATTATCAGGACAGTTTTGGTTGCAATGTCAGACAACCAACTCACACTAGCTTAAGCAAAAAGGGAATCATGCAAAGGAATTATTTGGGCTCGCATAACTAAGAGGAGCACTGAATAAGTATTTAGAATCACAGGAAAAGTTTCAGGAAGCAACCTCCACAACTGGCCTCTTTCTCTTTCTGTCTCTCATTTTTACTTATCTCTGTCTTTGCCTGTTGATCACATTTCCTCCTACTACAAACAGGCCTATTCCATATAAAGAGGAATGTGGCTGCCATTTTCCCAATGGACATCAAGTGCTACTGTCTCCCAATATGTATATATCAGTCCCAGGGAAAACTCTGATTGGACTGTTTGGGTCACATGACCCTTTCTTGGACCAATCACTGTTGTCAGACGATTTGACAAGAATTGGCTTATACTCCCATCCTTTGGGATGGAATAGAAGAAAGGTTAATAGAAGAAGCGTTTAAAAAGCTTGAGGGGCAGGTGAAAACAAGGTCACTATGAATAGCTGTGCAGGTTGCATGCTGCACAAGGGCACCAGCTGAGGGGCTAAGTAGAGGATAAAATCTTACCTGTGCTCTGCTCAGCGAGCCATGCACCCTGGCCGCAGATACACTTGGTAGGAGAAAGGATGCCTCTTTCCAACTCATACAAAGGAGTCATATGGACCAGCAGCAGCTCTGAGCAAAAACAGCTACTGCAGGCCACTACAAACTCTAAGAAGGAAATAGCAATTATCCCATTTCTCAGATGAGAAAACAGAAGTCCATAGAGGCAAGGTGACTTGCCCAAGGCTCTATAGAGCCAGGATTCAAACCCATGTCTGCCTGGCTCCAAAGCCCAGGCATTTCCCCATAATAACCCACCGAGCCACCTGCAGGAAGAGTGGGGCTCATCAGGCTCCCAATCTCATGAGCAAGAAGGGAGAAATGTGGGCTCTTCATGCCTCCTGTCTCTAAACGTTCAGGTGACCTCACAGAGACAGATGATCTAACCAAGAAAGCCAAGCCCAGCCGAAGACAAGACACTTCACAAACACTGTGTCTGCAAATAGCCTGAAAGTCATGGTGTTTCCCTTAAAAAGGTAATTTCTTGCTTGGAACATTGAGAAATTAGATGCAATCTGTTTTGATTTCTTCCCAATTTAGGACACGCTTTAGTGACCAATCTGAAGACGTGCCAACATCTTTCTATCTCGAAGATATGTTAGCTTGGGTTATGTCTATGTTCATAAAGGATGTCTAAATCATCCCACAGGAAAGCAGCCAGGATTTATACAGCAGCCATGGCGACACGCTGAGCTGCGTCTTCCTGGATATTATTATTAATAGGAATAATAATAATTACCCTTCCCTGTGCATTCACTGTGTGTCACGCTTGGTGCTAAAGATAGCCATCACCACACAGCTCTCCTACGAAGTCGGGGCGGAGGGGTATTTCGGCTACTCAGCATCTGAGTTGGAAGAAAATCCCCCATTGGGAGATTCTTGATGGAAGCTGGACCCATTCCCTCCACAGAACCAGAAGATACCAGAACCTCATGAGCTCCCCAATACCCTTCCAGAACATTCCATTTTTGCCTAAATTAACCAATGTCTGTTTCTGTTGTTTGATTCCAAGCACCCCGCTACATAAAAGCGTTGTTGTCCCCATTTTACAGATAAGACTCTGAGACTTGGAGGGAGAAGAAGACTTGGTCAGAGAATAAAAAAAGCTATCAAGGGCAGAGCAGAGCTCCATGAAGGCATGAGGGAGGTACAAGGCAGTCGAGATACACATAGCTTTGTAGTCAGGTTGATTGGCTATGAACGCCAGCTTCATCACTTCCTGCTGGGGGCCTCTGGCCATTTACTTAATCTCTCTCTGAATCTCCATTTCTTCAACCACAAAACGCAGACACTTGTGCCAATAACATGAGATTCTTGAGAGCATGAAAAGAAATCACATGTGTATTGCTCTCAACACAGTGTCTGGCACATACAAGGCGTTCAACACATCTTAGCTGTCGTATCTGTTATTATTATTTGTGTTCATTAACCTCTTTCCATCACATCATGTTAGAAGTGGGGGTTATCTGACCACCACGTAGGATTTCGTTTGCTTTATTTTGTCATCCCTCCCACCGCAGAGACATGATTGAAGGAAAGTATACGGAAAATAATAATTCCGCCAGGGAATCCTTGATGTGGGGGTGACTTCTGAAACCAGACATTCACTCTGCTTCTCTCCGTGTCTCAGGAGGAGCCTGGCACAGCCCAACAGACGTTCAGCCTGCACTCATTGATCACACTAATGACGATGGATTTCCACCCCTTCGCCACTTGATCACCAGCTGCCCAGGGATTTATTGCCCAACTCCTGCCCATAAGGGGCCTTTTCTCCTTACTCCGCGTCACCCAGAACACGGCCAATTAAAGAACTCATTCATTTCTCCACCCTCCACCCCTTTAATTACAAACAGCGCTAAGAGTTGAATAACACAGAACAAAAGACAGATTTATTTACCCCGGGATATAAACAAGATTATTAAAAACAAGCATTCAGAAGCCCTGAGCTCCTGGGAGAATTTTAATTTGCTGACCCCTGCCTTACAAAAACCTCAGGTCTTTTCACATAATTATAAAACCCCAAGAGTGTTGCTTGCTTGAGTTATTTGTTGGCACACATTCACCACCCTGGCTCCTTGCTCTCATTGGCCAATTATAAGCTTCTCCACTGGGACTTTAAACCAGGCTTTTTCGAAACAATGCAGGAAGCCTGAAAGAAATTCTCCTTTCCTGGTGAAATTTTCCTACTGCAGGCTACCTAGAATGACTGAGGTGCATAAAGAAAGAGAGGGGAGGAGGTGAAATTACATTGGTTAGCACGCTTTTGGTTACAAATCATTAAACCTGACATCAAAAGGGCAGTAAGCCAACAACAGAATCTATTGGCTCTTGAAACTGAAAAGTCAACCATTAAAACTACCTTCAGGCACGGCTCAATTCAGGGGTTTTCAGCATGGCATGGGACTCAGTCTCTCTCTACACCTCTTACCTGTTTTTCTCTGTGTTGGCTTCTCTCTAATGGGAAAGATGGTCCCCAGTACTCCCAAGCTTCCAACCTACCAGCTCCTAGAATTGAATCTCATTGGATCTGCTCTGGTCATATGTCTACACTCGAACCAATCACTGAGACTGGAGGATGAAATACACCAATTGGCTAGACCTGGGTCACATGTGGAGTCCTGCGTCTGGAGTATGAGGCCCATCCTATCTGAACCGCAGGGACTGAGAGTTCAGAGAGGTGAGGTCCCAAAGAAAAATCAGGATGCTGGACCCAGAAGAGGAGCGATGAGTGCTGGGCAGATGAAAACAATGGATGTCCATCAGGGTGTTCCTCTAGGATAGAGGTCTTCCTGGGACAACTTGCAAGTGATCACTTTAGCATCTGTTGTGGGTTGTTACGGGTTGAATTGTGTCTAGGAAAAAGGGTACAATAACAGTATAAAAAGATGCAGATTCTGAGCACCCACAGTATAAGAAGCTCCCCACTATGTACTTCTATATCCTTGCCATTCCTGCCCTCAGCCCAACAACACAGGAATTATCATTACCCTCACTTTACAGATGTGAAAACAGAGGCTTTGGAGGTGTTAATCACCTGGTCAAGGCCACGTGGTTAATGAGTCAAAGCCGTGATTCAAACCCACGTTGTCTGTCAGAACCCAAAGCCCAGGCTTCTTCCCTAAAACCCACCAGCTCGGGAAACAGAGAGAGGACAAAAGGCTGCTGGGGCAGGCATCAAAATATTCCCGATTCGACTCTAAACTTCATCACGGGATGGGTGACCCCTCCCCCAGTGACTTCCATCAGGGAAGTTGCCTCTGCTGCCCATTGATCTCCAGGCATCCAAAGCTCAGCTTCGAAGAACAAGAGTAATATTAAAAACGGCATTAATGGTAACGGCAGAAGCAGCAGCCATGGTTCGTATGTGCCAGGCACCTCTTCAGATATTTGTATGTAAATTTTCACAACCACCCTATAGGGTGGGTTCTATATTATCCCCATCCCACAGTTGAGGAAGCTGCCCCTGTGGGTGGCAACTCTTGGATCTGAATCCATGTTCAACGAATTCCAATCCTCAATTTCTTTCAATGGGAGTTAAATTAATCTCTCTCCCTGGCAACTTGTTCCTTCTTTCTATGGATTGAGACATTCTACGCCTTTAAACTAGCACAGGTTCTCAGGAAGTTTAGGTGAGCTCTTTTGGGAGCAGCTATTTGTAGGCGATGAGGTGTAAAGATACGCACAGAAGATGGGAGATGCTCAGACATGTGTGTGGAGAGGAGAGAGGGCAGAGGAACCGGCCTGGCCCAGGGATGGCCCACAAATCCAGAATGTGCCCATGGTGGGCAACCGGGCCCAGCTGGGAAAGGGTGTGTGATGGTTAATTACATGTGTCGATTTGACTGAGCCATGGAGTGCCCAGATATTTAGGTAAACACTATTTCTGGGTGTGTCTGGGGGCGTGTTTCTGGCTGAGATCAGCATTTGGATTGGTGAATAGAGGTCCAACGTGGATGGGCCTCATCCATCTGCTGAGATCCTAAGTAGAATGGAAGCCTAAGTAGAAGGAAAGAATTCTCCCTCTCTCCCTTGCTCTCTTTCTCGTTCTCCCTGACTGTCTTCAAGCTGAGACATCTGCCCTCTTTTGCCTTCAGACTCAGACTCTGACTAGAACTTATACCATCAGCTCTCTTGGTCCTATAGGCCTTCAAATTGTGACTAGAACTATGCCATTGGCTCTTGTAGGTCTGGACTGCTCAGCCTCCATAGTCGTGTGAGCCAAGTCCTTACAATAAATCTCTTTACATATATACATGTATGCCCCCTATTGGTTCTGTTTCTCTGGAGGACCCTGACTAAGACTAATATGTTGCCACAGGGCAACATCACCTCCCTGCTGATGGGGCCAGATTTTCCCTGAAGGGAGTGGAAATTCCCATTGACAGACAGCCTAGAACAAGGTCAGACAATGAGGATGCAGCGAGGCAGGCTTTAGGCTAGGTCATCAGTGGGTGTGAACTCCAAGGCAGGCAATGCCTGGAGCACTGCAGGTGCTGGCAGGGAAGAGGGAGCTCTGGAAATGTCCGCAGAGCTGAGTGCGTGGCCTCTGAGCACGTTGCCTCCAGTCACAGTCAGAAACAACACTTTACAGCGGCTTCCCTTCCACCATCCAGTCAACTCGGCATAAAAGCTGCAGCCTGTTCTTTGCTGTCACCGTGGGTGGCAAGGTCTGTCCGGTGCTCCAGGGGACATGTGCAGGGCTGAGCGGCAGCTGCTGGAGGCAGAAGGAGAGGAGCTGAAGCAGAGCGAGCGGCTCCTCATGGGAAATGGGAGGCAGTGGTCCAGAGAACCACAGCTGGCTGAAGTGACAAGCAAGATGAATTTGTGAAACACACACGGGTTCCCCCGTGGGGGAAACCTGATTTTACAAAGGAAAATAAAAAGAAAAGAGAGCGGAAAAACCAGACAGGGAGAAAGGGAAAGGGGGAGGGAGAGAAGCTTCTAGAAAATGAGTGGGATAGGAACTTGAACACCACAATTAAAGCCTTAAAAGGAAGAGCAGCACCACAGACTAGTCAAATCTGGGGCCTATTGGTAAATGGATGAATGAATAAATAAATAAATAAGTAAATAAAACCGTGTGCCTCGGTGCCGGGTGAGCCCTTTCCATGGCTCATTTAATTTACTCTTCACAACAGCGCTTAGGCTGGTATGATTACCTCACTTTATAGATGAGGATATTGAGGCCCAGAGAGGTTAAATAAATTACTCGAGGTCACCCAGCTAGGAACTGGAATCGTCAAGGATTGAACCTGATTCTGACTCCAGATCAGGGGCTCTCAGCTGCTACACTCAAGCTTCTGCAGAACACCATACGCAAAGGTCTCTGTTTAAAAATGGGAGGAGAGTGAAGGAGGGTGGAAAGTTTGGCCAAATAAAATTGGAAAATGCAGCATTTTATCACCCACTTGGAAAGTCACAAAATACAGCAGGGGGCTGTGAGAGGCTGCTCTGGTTATCGACTGCTGCGTAACAAATCAGTCTGTGATGGTTAATTTGTGTGTCAACTTGGCTAGACCATGGTACTCAGATGTGTGGTCAGACACTAGTCTAGATGCTGCTGTGAAGGTATTTTTTAGCAGAGATTAACATTTAAATTGTAGACTTTCAGGAAAGCAGATTGCCCTCCACAATGTGTGTGGGCCTCATCAAATCAGCTGAAGGCCACAAGAGAAAAAAGACTGATGTACCCTAATGAAGAGGGAATTCTGCCCGCAGCTGCCTTTGGGCTCAAGCTGCAACATCAGCTCTCGCCTGGGCCTCCAGTCTCCAGTCCGTCAGCCTACCCTGCAGATTTTGAACTTGCCAGCCTCCACAGTCACATGATCCAATCCCTATATATCTTATTGATTCTGTGTCTCTGAAAGACCCAGACAAATACACAGACTAAACTTAGTGAGTTCAAACAACAATCATTCTGTTACGAATTCTGTGGCTCAGGATTCAGACAAGACACAGCGGGGACCAATCGTCCCTGCTCCACAATGGCTGGGATTTCAACTCAGAAGCCCCTAACAGCTGGGACTAGAACAGCTGGAGCTGGAGGATGCAATTCCCAGGGAGCTTTTTCACTCACCTGTCTGGCACCTCAGGAGAATAACCGGAGAGCTGGGCTCAGCTGGGACTGTGGCCGGAGAGTACACACATGCTCCTCAGAGCAGTGGCCTCAGTGGTACTCAGACTTCTTACATGGCGGCTCAATGTTCCAGCAAACGAGACAGAAGTGGCATGGCCTTTTATGACCCAGCCTTGAAAGTCACATAGCATCATTTCTGCCATACTCTGTTGGTCTCGGATTCCAGGAGAGGGCACAGAGGCCCCACCCCTCAAAGGAAGGAGTATAAGAGATTTTTCAGTGAGGTTGTAGACCCACCACAGAGGTCCAAAAGTAATTAAATCTGTTCAATCTTGCTGAACCCAGAGTTTCTCAAGATTCCACTTAGCTATTGTTATGGGTTAAATTGTTTCCCCCACAATTCCTATGCTGACGTCTTAGCCCCCAGTATCTCAGAATGTGACCTTATTTGGAAACTGGGTCATAGTGGGTGTAATTGATTAAGTTAAGATGGGGTCATAATAGAGTAGGATGGGCCCCTAATGTAATATGATCATGTCCTTATAAAAGGGGGAAATTTGGACACAGACACAGACATGCACCTGGGGAGAATGTCACGAGAAGACACAGGCAGAGATTGGGGTTCCTCATTTATAAGCCAAAGAACATCAAGGGTTGACCACAAACCATGGGATGCTAAGAGAGAGTCGTGGAACAGATTCTCAGAGCCCCCAGAAGGAATTAACCCTGCCGACACCTTGATCTTGGACTTCCAGCCTCCAGAACTGTAAAACAATACATTTCTGTTGTTTAAGTCACTCAGTTCATGGTACTTCGTTGCAGCAGTCCAGGCAAAGTAATGCAAGTGTAAACTCCATTCATTCACTCATTCATTCACTCATTAAACCAAATTCAAGGCCCTTCCCAGCATGGCCCCTGCCTCATCTCCACCCTCATCTCCAACTCCTTTCTCTCCCTCTCACTTTTTGTTCCCTTGAAACTAAAATTTTCGTGAATTTTAAATAAAATAATATACACAAAATACTTGGTAAGTAGGAAGTGCTCAATAAATATCAATCCCCTTTCTTTAGCTGCTTGTCCTCTCTCAGTCGTTCCTGCTTGTTGCACTGACCCTGCCCGGTGCGTTTGCTTCTCTTGTTAGGGCCTGCATCTTGAGCCTCTCTTCCAGAAACCCAAGCTTCCAGTCTCCTGAAGAGGCTGGAGCCTGGCTCCTCCATCCCCATGCAAGTTCCTCCTTCTTCCTCCACGCAGCCCCAAAGACTGGGTGAAGGGCTCCCAGGGCAAGGGCTGCCGGGGGAACGAGTCTTTGGGTTGTTGATGGAGACAGCAGAAAAGAGGGAATGCTACACGAGCCACGTGGAGGAAACATTGCTGAATCATGGCAGGACACTGTGCTCAGTCCAAGCTCTAATAAAAATTAGCTGTGTGACTTTGGGCAGCTCTCTGAACCTCTCAGGGCCTCAGTTTCCCCATCTATGCAACCCAAATGTATAGGAACCCTCAGGAACCCTCTTTCCTTTAAGATCTAGACATGATTGATACAGATACAAACTGTAGAAAATCCGGTGCCCTCCCCAAGACTTCTGTGAACTCCCAGGTGTGCTTTCCTTCTGTTCTTGGTTCTGTTTAGGGATCATCTTGATGTGCCACTCATGGGGTCCCTTTCTACACTGGGGCAGGCAGATGAGGAATTCACTAGGCTCCTCACTCTCCATCAAGCTAACGGCTCACACGAGGCATTTGTGTCAAGGGGCATGAACACTGTGTTTGCTTCCTGCCGTTGACTCTCCCTATGTGTCCCTAATTTTCTGGAAACCACTCCTTGCTCACCTCAATCCAAGTGGATGTGAATGTGACGCCATCTTTGGTTCCAAGAGTGACCATGTGATCCAGTCCTGGCCAATCGGAGTATTCCATCCTCCTGGCCACAATGATTGGCTCAAGGATGGTCTACGATCCTGGTCAATCAAATGAGAATTAGTCCTGGGTTACTTTGGAAAACTATTGAGAATCAACAGCTGAGAATGAGCCCCCCCAAAAAAGAAAAGAGACGTAAAAAGACCCCAAGTATCAATGACATGATTTCAGGCCCTGGACCCAGCCATACCTGGTATATTCAATTTTGTAAGCAAATAAACACTCCTAGCTTATTTTTCCTTAATCCAATTTGAGTTTTATTTCTATAACTTGCTCCCCAAAGAGACCTGATATTAAACCTTCTTGAAAACTTGAGAGGGTAGATGAATTTACATCACAGAAATGCAAATCATATAAATTTAATATTAGATTTTCTTGTTTCTGAAAGTCCTTTGTTTTGTGAACTCAGGTTTCGCCCCCTCTGCCACGTGGCTCAATGCTTTCCATTCCACATTCCTGTTTATTCCTTGCAGAAAGCAATTCAATGACTCCCACCATGGCACCCTGCCCCCTACCAGCAGTTACAAAGATATTTCCTTAAACAAAGAAAATTCCCTCCCTGCGGGGACTTCTTGTACCAGCTATTGAGAAAATAAAATTTTCACTCCTCTGCATAGAAAATGAAGAGGCTGGACAAGTCCTCCCCTATGATTTCATGCAACTTAAAAACTCTGGTGTTCAAAATACAAGAAAGCCCTTAAAATTGTGGCATAGGAGAATGTTTTTCAAAATGCAAGTCACAACCCATTAGTGGGTCCTGAAATCAATTTACTGGATCATAACCAGTAATTTTAAAAAATGAAAGAGAATAAAATAGAAAATAACAGAGTACATCCTCCATAAAAGAGGGGAGCAAAGGCTCATGAAACTTTTATTTCAATTATAAATATATGTGTAGTGTACATACACTGTACTGGATCATAGTTTAGAATGTGTTTCTTGTTGAGGTACCAAAAGTGTGCAAGTTAATGGTGTAAATTAGTACTCGCTGACAGGGAGGTATGTCAGTAAGTTAAAAAATTAGCGTACTTAATGTGACCTAATTTTTGTCAAAAAAACAATCAGAAAGGGTAAGGTATAGATGTAAATATGGTTGGAAAAAATATGGAATTGTGTATACCAAAAGGCTAAAATTATTATCCCTGGGTGGGGACATCACGGCGTTTTTCATTTTCGTATGTATACTTTTTAAATCTACTTTTCAAAAAATAGACGTGTTACTTCTACAGTCAAAAAATTTGTAAAGCCTATTTTTATTCTGAAAGGTAAGTACAGTCACACATCACTAAACACGGATACTTTCTGAGAAAGGCATCGTTAGGCGATTTCGTCGTTGTGCGAACATCACAGAGTGCACTTACACAAACCTGGATGGTGTAGCCTACTACACACCTAGGCTATATGGTGCTAATCTTGTGGGATCACCGTGGTATATGTGGTCCATCATTGACCAAAACATCCTTATGTGGCTCATAAATGTACACTGCTAAAATCTTTCAAAAAAAGAATATCTGGAAGAAATACACCCAAATATTAACAGTGCTAATTGTGTGTGTGTGTGTGTTTTATCATTTTCCCACAACAAACAAGTTTTAAAGTTGAATGTAAGAGGAAAAGTTTGTTTTAATTCCGTGATTCTTCAGTGGGAGAAAGAAGTTTGCAAACGAAACTTGGAAAATCAGAAAACTTTGTCAGGGGTGGGGCAGGGTTGTGGGGAGACAGAGGAGGAGATGCAAGTCTTCTGAATGAATTTTCCACATCGGTGAGTTCCTTTTCTCCTTTTGGCTACTGTCTGATGAACGTATAGGTTAGAATGCAACTGTTACATATTCCAAATGTCATATTTCTCAACCCCTGTTTGAAAGCGCATATTTTATTGAGAAAAAAGTGTCACAGAAGCTAAGAGAAAGAAAGACAGTTTCTACCAAAGTGCCAGAAGTCGGGCAACCGCTCAACAAGAAACAGTTGTGTACTTCTGAGGCTGTCCTTGAACAGAAGGCAGACAGCGGCAGAGGACAAAACCAAAGAAAAGAGGCAGAGAGAGTCTCTTCAAGGACAATATTGTCAGGAAATTGAAAAATTGGGCCACCTCATCCAGACTGTCTAAACAATGACGCCTGAAAGAAGGTAAGAGCAGGAAAATTGCCTCCCAAATAGTTAGCTGAATTGTGAGTTCAAAATTATAAGCTATAAAAAGAAATTACAGGGAAAAATGGTGGAAGCGGGTAGGAGAGAAAGGAGGGAGAGAGATAGAGAAACAATAGTGGTGCACTAAATTCTTACCTGCCACTTTTCAGAAGATCAGGGGGAAATGTAGCATGGGGAAGAGATACATTTGGGGTCAGATAAACACAAATACCGGCACTTCAACCTTCTCTTGGTAATGATGAATCTTGCCGCCTCATCTAGAATGCTCAGCCCTGTGTGGAAGAAAGTGTTGTGCCCAAACTTTGTGCCTGGAATAGGAAGCCATTTGTTCTTCCCTCTTCTTTTCAGAGGATAACACGTTTCCCTTTGCTTCTGCATGCCTAATGGGGAAAGGAACTGACATTTAATTTTATTTGCATGTTTTTAAAGAAATGCGCGCACATAGGGAAAAAATTCAAACAGTACAAAAGGCTACTGCATGTAAAGTAAGTTATGCTTTATGCTAGACATCTTGCTCTTGCCCCTCAGATCCACTTTCGACCTCTATGGCACCAGTTGGCACCAACCCTGCCCTCTGACTTCTGGGTGCGTTGAGCCAATGGGAGGCACTGACAGAAGATCAGAGGAAAGGAGCAGGGTGTTTTTAGGGCATCCTTCCTGCAAGGTTGCCTCAGACTGTCTGTATCCCCCAACCACAGATCGCCGGTCTTCTCAAGGATGCCTTCTCAAGGTGATCTCTCTCCTTCAAGGGCTGGTAACCACTCCCTTCCCTTGTCCCATTGAAACGGTCACAGCCTCATTGATTCTAGCCATTGGTTACTGCACTTTCTCCTATGTTCCACTATACCCACACCAGTGGCCCCTTTGTAAATAAACCCTCCTCACATTACCTTAATTTGAATCTGCCATCTGTGTCCTGCTGGGCCATGGTTCATACACCCTCCCACGCCTAAGCCCTCCCCAGTGCTATTGTCTCCCACTTCAGGGTGACCACTAGTATAATTTCTTGTGCATCCTTCTAAGTTCTCTCTCTCTCGCCTTTTTCTCTAATAAAAAGTTAGCATATCATATACTATGTTTTCATCTCTTTTGTTTTTTAAACTTAACGTATCTTGAAGATTGTGCTGGATGTTTTTTATTTGCACAACTTCTTCCCAATGCACTCCCCACTCTCTTCCACTGTGCTCTGTGCTTCTGGAAGCTGCCCTGTATGGACTGCATCAATGGGCTCCCTTGCCCTATGGCATTTAGTTGGGTCTTGCCGATGGCAGGCCATTGTAGATTGGGGGCACTGTAAATAGATAAAAAGGCAGGAGGAAAGTGAGCCTTGGGTATCTATCCCTTCTGCTCCCTCCATGCCAGGCCGCTGTGGTTGATTGCTTCCCTCTTCAGAAGGTTGCAGCTCTTGTTGTTGGACTGCCCTCTTCTACAGGTTCTTCTCATTCCGCTAACTGCTCACTCCCTTTGTCCCTTCAGATCTAGAGTTGGTAACAGCTCCCCATTGTTGCCAGCCTCCAAGTACTACACAATCCATTGTTGGTTTCTACTAACTTCACCCTTGTAAGTAACCCCTTAATGAAACTCTCCTCAATTATCCGCCTTTGACTGTGTCACCTCCTTCTTCCTGGGATCATCTCACAGCAGTACATATAGCATGACCTCATTCTTTTTCCGCAACTGGGTAGTATTCTGTTGTAAGAATGTTACATAATTTATTTAACCAATTCCCTATTAATAGATGTTTGAGTTGAAACTAAGACTTATTTACTACCTATTATATGCCTGACATATTTATATGTAAAATATCTCATGTGGTCCTCCCATCCACCCTGTGGGATAAGTGTTACCATTATATACATTTTTAGGAAGAGGAAATTGGGGGTATAGAGGTGATGAGAGGTCTCAATGTTACATATGTAGTAAATATAGACACAGGATTTGAACCCAGCTCTGATTCCAAAGCCAATAGCATATTGGATCCTGGTGTGAATCTTAAGATTCTGCCTTTAATAATGAAGGTTGAAAATTTGTTCTATTTATGTAGTTTTATTATATTTTTAAATAAACTTATTTATTGAAGTGTAATATACATACAGAAAAATACACATATCATAATGTATAGCATTTCATGTTCACAAAGTGAACAGACCCGTAGAATCACCACCCTGATCAAGAGGTAGCTTATCAGCAGCACTGAACCTCCTCGAGTCCCCCACCAATCACTATTCCCCTCTCTTCTCCAAAGGTAATCTCTATTCTGTTTTCTTCTTTGTCTAATATGATGTCATATCCATCTCTAGAGTACTTAGCTTCAGCTATTGCTCTATACGGTTATAGACTTTCTGGCCAAGATGCAGTGACAGGAATTGAATGCACTCTTCTGCCTGAAAACAAGAAAAATCAAACGATACATATGAAACGAGAGTTTTTAAGCCATTAGACATCAGGCAATGAAGGACAGCAATCTCTGAGACAGGAAACAAACAAACTAGGTGAGTCCTGTGATTGTCTCAGTTTTCTGAGGGAGAGTTTCCAGACTGCAACAAAGAGAAAAGGAGTGGCTGTCAGCACATGGAGGAGATAAAGCTGAGGGTCCAGTGAGGCCAAGGCAGCTAGAATTCACAGGGAAGAGCAATAAAGAGGATAGAGATGCACAGAAAAAGAACTCAGAAGATCTGAAGAAGCTTCCCCTGGAGTCTCCAGCTTAGTACTGACCAGTGCTTGCATATGAGGAAACGAACTGAGTCTCTGAAAGAGTCAATCAAAAGAACTAAAGGAGGGAACATTAGTACACTGCTGGTGGGAGTGCAAACTGGTGCAGCCACTATGGAAAGCAGTATGGAGTATCCTCAGAAAATTAAGAATAGATCTACCATAGAATCCAGCTATCCCACTGCTGGGTATTTATCCAAAGAACTTGAAAACACAAAGGCATAAAGATACTTGCACCCCTATGTTCATTGCAGCATTATACACAATAGCCAAGACTTGGAAGCAACCTAGGTGCCCATCAAGGGACGAATGGATAAAGAAGATGTGGTATTTATACACGACGGACTGCTACTCAGCCGTAAGAAATGATGAAATCCGGCCATTTGTGACAATGTGGATGGTCCTTGAAGGAATTATGCTCGTGAAATTAGTTGGAGGGAGAAAGTCAAATACCATATGATCTCACTCATAAATAGAAGATAAAAACAACAAACAAACACATAGCAATGGAGATTGGATTGGTGGTTACCATGGGGGAGGGGGGAAAGGCAAAAGGGGTGATTAGGCTCACATGTGAGGGGATGGACTATAATTAGTTTTTGGGTGGTGAACATGATGTAACCTACACAGAATTCGAAATATATTACAATGTACATCCAAAAGCTATATAATGTTATAATCCAATGTTACTGCAATTAAAAAAAAATTTTAAAAAGGACTAAAGGAAGCAATATCCAGATCTCACATAGGGCTGGGAATAGTGCCTACTCCCACTAGCCAGACTAGAAAAGCTCATAATTTATGGACCATCAACTAGAATACTTAGAGAGGTTTGCTTCAGTAACAGAGCAAGGCTGGCCCCAGAGTAGATCTGTCTAACAAGGCTTAAGCGAGTCCTGAAAGGATCAAACTCAACTATGCTCCAGAACAAAGTTTATGAACACGTATAGGAATACAAAAATACCAGCACCCAACAAGGTAAAACTTACAATGTCCAGCATCTAATCAAAAATTATCAGGTTTACAAAACAGTAGGAAAATATGACCCATAACAATATGAAAATCAACCAATTGAAACTGACTCAGATATGCCAGTTATTACGTAGCTAGAGAAAAGACCGAGCAGACACACGGAAGATAAAAAAGATCCAAATTGAATCTCTAGAGATGAAATCTACAATGTCTAAGATGAAAGATACCCTGGATGGGATTAATAAACACTGAAGAGAGAAAGATTAGTGAAATTGATGTAGTAATATCTATTTTCTTGAACACGTTAGTCCCAGTTATTTTAAAGTTTGTGTCTGATAACTCTAATATCTGGTTCGCCTTTGGATTTGCTTCTATGGTTTCCTGTTTCTCTTGATATTCTGTTATCTGGGTCTGTCTCCTAACTATGGCAATTTTTTATTGATTTCCAGACAATGTGTATGAAAAAAATTGTACAGATATTTTGAAGCTCTGAATAATATTATCACACTTCAGGGAGGAATACTTCTGATTTCTGGCAACTAGAGGAGGGAGATCCCTAGTCGGAGATTGAGTTGATTTGAAGCAGGTTTTTGGTCTTTCTGAAGGCTGGTCTATTTCCTGTTTGCCACCATTCTTAAGGTATAGACCATCCGTGGATTCTAACCAGAAGGAAGGAAGTAGAGAGGGAAGGAGAAAAGAAGGAAGGAAAAAAGACAGGAGAGAAGGAAGGGAGACCTCCTAGGAAGACAAAGAACTTGGGAGCTAATAATGATAGCTAAAATTTCTTTTGTACCTAACATGTTATGTTTCTTATCTAGCATATGTATTAACATACATTTTGTTTCTAACATATGTAGATGATACAGATATATAGACAAAGAGATAGATAATTATGTCATTTAACCCCCTAATGGCCCTAGAAGTTTGGTGATTTGATTTTTATTCTTTGTCATGAGGAAACTGAAGCTAATATAAGTTAAGAAAGTTGCCCAGGGTCACAGAGCTAACACACAGAATTAAACATCAGAACTTAAACACAGTTCTGTTTGGCTTAAATTCCAGGCTTTTTCCCCTATACTACACGGCCTCTCAGTTGAATTTACCCCCAAGTCTAGCTCTTATGACCCCACAGTCAAGATGGCCTGCCTCATGTGTGAGAGGATAATTTTAAATCCCAAATAGGATTTGGGGAAGCTGGGACAGGAAGGATTAAACTAGTCAGTAAAGAAGATTAAACTAGTCGACTCTTTCCAATGCAGGTGACAAAAATCTCAAATCAAATCACCTTAAGGAAGACAGTACCAACAGCCTCAGCCACAACAACAAAATGCTGTTCATGGACTCACATAAATAGAATGTTTTGGATGGTCCTAGCTTCAAGCCCACCTGGATCCAGGCACACAAACAAATTTTGTCAGAATTCAATCTTCTTCTCTGTGAGTTGGTCTCATTTTCTTCTCTTACATAAAGGCTTTTCCTTATGGCATGAAAAAATGCCCTCCGACAGAGCCCAATTCACATCCCTCTAGCTCCATCATCTGAAAGTAAGTCCCCTTTCCTTGAGTGTCTTATTAAAAGAAAACAAAACAACTCTGGTAAATAATTCTAATTGGCCCGACTTAGATGACATCCTTACCTCTGGTCCAGTCACTGTGGTCGGGGGAAATGAGGTTCTCTGTTAGCCAGGCATCCATGATGAGCTCGCTCCTGTGACCCTTGCAAGAATCCCACCATCAGAGTAGGGCAGGACCAGTTCCCAAATGGAAGTGTGGATTCTGGACGGGCAAAAGCAGCAAATGTCCACTACATGAAGTCTTGGCTATGACACCAGGCCCCCACAATGAGGGGCGGATGACCAGCTAAAGTTGATCTCGGGTCTCTGTGACCAACAGAACTTCACCCCGCTTGACTGCAACTACCCAACTGGAGATCCAGGATGAGAGTAGACTGGTTCCTATACAGTACTAAGAAACTGGTTCAACAAATTGTTGAACAGCCACAAATAGGAACTCCATTTTAGCAAGCACTCATTTAAAAACCATGCTTACAAATGCATCTGCAAAAATGAGAGGATGTTTGCGTCTTATGTGAAAAGCAGCTTACAAACAGGATGTGTGACAGGGGTTCCTACCCCTACCTGTGTGTTCAAATCACCGGGAACTTTATTTTTATCTAATTGAAAATTCAGTGATGCCTAATATTTCATTTTAAGTCACTGACTCTGCAGAGCTGTGTTACAGTCTTTTTCTGTTATCCCCAAACTTCAGTAAAATCCTACTATACACAGGCCTGGGAAAGTAGTATTTTGAGGGCATAAATAAATTGAGGTGGAGAGGGAAATGGAGCTGGGGCCAGGATGAGTGGTGTATTTGTTTCCTGGGGCTGCTGTTACAAATTACCACAAATAGGATGGATTAAAACAACAGAAATTTATTCTCTCCAAGTTCTGGAGCTGGAAGTCCAAGATCAAGGCATGGGAAGGACATGTTCTCTCTGAAGGTTCTAGTGGAGGACCCTTCCTTGCCTCTCTTCTAGCTTCTCTTGTTGCTGGCAATCTGTGGCACTCCTTGGCCTGTAGTTACATCATTCCAATGTCTGCCTCCATTGTCATGTGGCATTCTTCTTGCGTGTCTTCTATCTCTCTGTTCAAATTTCCCTCTTCTTGTGTGGACAGTACTCATGGAATTAGGGCCCACCCTAATCCAGTACGACCTCATCGTAACTTGATTATATCTGCAGACTCTTGTTCCAAAGAAGGTCGCATTCACAGGTAGTGGGGTTTAGGATTTGAACACAATCTTTTGGGGGGGACACAATTCTACCCACTACAGGTAGGAAGCAGGCTAGGATGTGTACTGAATGGGAAATTGCGAGCTACCGGGAAACCTGTGGGAATGCCTCAGGGCATGTTTTCCTACATGGGATGGGGTTTGAGATGTCTTTTGTGGATGTTAAAGCAAAGACTTCCCCAGAAGGCTAGAGAAGTTCAAGTCTTCCAGGTGGCCTGGAAATCCCAAGTGTCTTGGCAGAGTTTGCAGAGATAATCCCAGGTTGTTCTGCTGAACTGAACACACACACACATACACACGTTTAAGTGAAAGAGCATCAAGACAGTGTGAAGAGTGCTGAAATAAATCACTGAATTTGGAACCATAAAATCTGGGTTCTCAGACAACCTCTACTGCTAACAGAGCACTGAATCCAAGAGCTCCATTTTCTACCTTTGTAAAATGAGATTGACAATTCCATAATTCCACACTGTTCCGCGGCCCAGGATGCTGGGAGATGAAGTGTGTAAAAGTAAAAAGCATCATCCATGGAGGTAACTTAGACCATACCCTATGCCTCCAGTGGGGGAAATTCACTAAGAATATTCCTGGAGGTCACACTCCTTCCTCGGCTACCAGGCCTGGTGGACCAAAGTAAAGAGAGAAAGGAGAGAGAGAGGTTCACATTGCATTTTCTTCTCCTCATTTACAAACACCCAAGTTCCCCTCCCCTTCTTGGGGTGCAGTTTGGAGGATGTGGTAGGAATTGCATATAGGGCCACGGAGCCCCCAAGGGGCAATGTGGCAAGCACTCATCCTTCTTCAGTGAAGCGCAGGGGTCCATAGAGGTGGTGCAAATACACATTATCCAGTGGTATTTCATCCTGGCAGCAATTCGTCAATAGATTGCCAGCTACCAGGCATCAAGGGAGCCCCAAATTTTACTCTTGCCCTGGGCCCCATAATTTGTAAATCCAGTGCTGACATTTCAGTAAAAATGCCCAAGGGAATTCTCTGGGTGCTAGATGCAACACGGAAAAGTATATTAAAGATACTCCGAAAATGATGACTTTTCCAATAAGTTTTTTAATGCCAAACATATGTGTGACTGACCGAAATTCGAGCGTTTATCAGATTTTGAGATTTCACTTCAGCTGCCCCAGCTGGCGTCCGACACATTCCCAAATTTTTCTTCTACTTGATACCTCTATCTTTAATCCCTTCACATAACTTTCTTTTTGGCAAATTGGGAGGAGAGAGCGCCTGTTACTTCATGTCTTTCAGTTCCTATAGAAGAATGTCCTTTATGGGTCCGATAGGACCAATTCATGGATCCGGGAACCAAGGAGTGGAAACAGGAGTGATCACACTGCCTGTCACACCCAATGACTCACTGAGGGTAAGTATCCTTCCCATTGCTGCAATTCCGGGCTCTGCGGGGTTAAAAGTCTTAGTTCTTAAAGATGACACTCTTGTGCTGGGACACTGCATGGATTGTATTGAAGATTAGCAATACTGTATTGACAGTTTCCATGGGCACTTTGGACTCCTCGTGTCTAGGAACTAGCAGGCCAGAAGAGGAAGTCACCATTTGGCAGAATTAACTGACCCTGATCAGGGATTACACCACAGGAGCAGGGAGGAGTGTGTGCGGAGGCAGGGTGATCCGCTTGGGTTCCTATTAGTGCTCATTTGCGCAACTTTAACTGGCGATGGGCATACACAACCACCTTGGGACATTAAGGAGAGTATATCTACTTCCGGGCTCAGAACCCTCAGGAGAGAAGATTTTAGTCACACCACCAGCTAGGCCATGAGGACCCGCAGAGGGAGGCGCGGACATTGAGGGGAATTCAGAATGGATAGTGCAGAAGGAAGAGGATAACACCAGCTGCAACCCTGAGACTAAGTACAGAGAAGGAGGCTGTAGTTTGTCCCACTAATCTCCCTTTTCTAAGTTTTCCCTCAGGAAGAAAGGCCCACAGGAACCATGAGAGGAGCTGCTCCTCGGACATGTATCCTTCAGAGGATCTGTGCAGCACACCAGGTGGCCTGTATTGACCATGGAGGTGTCCACTCAGATGTCCCATCAGGAGAATGCTGCAGGGAGCAGAGTTCCCTGACAGGTGCTGTATCTTTGTATCCACTGCATGCTTCCCCACTCCCACTCGCTGATGCTCCCACTCAATCACCGAGCAGGGTGGGAGTGCTAGAACCAAGTCTTTCCTGCCCAATGGGGATTCATCTAACAGGTAATTTTGGCTCAGGGGCTCCCAATAAGGCTGGCTGACACTTTCTCAGAACTGTGTCTCAGTGTGTGGCTCTTCCTACCCAATCTTTCCTTCCCTCTCTCCTTCAACAGACTCTCCATGCCTGCTCTTGCTTAAGCTTTTCCCCCAATAAACCTCTCGCATATCTAACCTATTCCGGCATCTTCTTCTTGGGAGATCTCAGTGATATTCCTTTTTGTGTACTCTTTCATTTTGTGAGTGTGTGTGTGTGTGTGTAAGTTTTCTCCATCTAGCTAGATTGGGAGACATCATGAGGCCTGGGAGTTTTTCTTATTAACTTTAGCTGACGTGAACGAGTACCGGATCACCCTAGAAAATATTTTGGTTCATATGCTCATAAAATCACACTAGCTAACATTTATTTATTCAGCATTTATTATGTGGCAGGTATTGTGTTAAAAGTTTTATGTCCATTATGTCATTTGGATGTATGTACTATTATCCCTTTTCTGGAATAAGCACCCTAAAGCTCTGAGAGGACAAGTTACTGACCTTGGGTCACACAGCTGTTAAGTGTCACACTTGGGTTTTAAACAGTGGCTTAACTAACATTCCATATTGTCTCTCAAGCTCTGTTTGGAAAGAGCCTTAAGTGTCATCTAGTCTAACACCCCAAATGATCATTTGAGCCACCCCCACCCATCAAGAGGCCATATAGCATTTGGCTGAATACCTGTAGTGCTGGGGAGCCCATTCCGTCCCTACGGGACTAGCCCTTCATGAACAAGGAAGGGAAATAGCATGCATCGAGCGCTTACTGGGTACCAGACTCTATACATTCATCATTTCACTTGGTCCTCCCAACTGTATAAGGTGGGCACAACCATCGTTATTTATATATACATGATGAAATTGGGCTTGGAGAGGTGAAGCGAATTGACCAAGATCTCATTACCAGTGAATGGCAGAGCCAGGATTTGAACACAGACCTTTTTGATTCTGAGCCCTTTCTACTTCCAGTTCTCACATGGCTCTGACAGGTGGGTATTAATACCAAAAGAAATAAGAGCTACCATATATTGAGCACTTCTTTTGTGCTAGGCATTGCACTTCGTATGGCTTACTCATTTGGTTTTCATCTTTGTCCTATGAGATTATCATTGAGGCTGCTCAGTGCCCAAACCAGACTCCAGAGCTCATGCCTTTTAAAATGATATCCTGGTGTATTTCATCATTTTGAGCCAAAACTCTCCTCCTATTCTTTGGGCTCATACAGAACAGGTTGAGTCCTTCTTCACCAAGCCTGTCCCTCAAAGCCACGTGAAGACAGCCCTTTGTCTGTTCTGCTCGGGGCTGAACATGGCCCATTCTGTCTTGTTTTCTCATCTTCTTTCATCCCCAGCCACATCCTCTGAACACAGTGCAGTTTATCTGCATCCTTCTGAAAGCACTTGCTGATTGCTTAATGCTTCCACAAAGGAAGTAGGAGGACCAACACCTCCCATGACGGGGAAGGTCAGACTCAGGCTCCAGACAATGGCAAGAAAATAATGACTTCCAGATGTCAGCATCCGGAGCTGCGTGGCTGGGCATTTTGCATTCTGTGGAGTGTCATCTTGCAGCAGATGCCTTCTAAAGAGAAGGTGAGGTCATCGTGTGGCCATGATGACATCATCATGCTCAGCAGCTCAAGGTTTAGAGATAAAACATGAGTTAGATTGATCCAGTGTGAAATAATGCCAAGGATAAAGCATGCAAATCAGAAGGTGTGCAGTAAATCTGCTACAAGCTGGCACTCTACCCCATAGTGTTATTGGAAGGATTAAATAAATTAATGTATGTAAAGTGCTTAGGAGAGCACCTGGCACAGCGCAGGTGATCAATAAATATTGGTTAGTAGTAATATCCGCCATGAAATGAACACCACACTGTAAGAAAGACTAATTCTTCCTGGGGATGGGGTGTCAGGAAATAATAATAATCGTTGCCACTTAACTAGGACTTCTCATGTGCTCAGCCTTTACATACATTGTCTGTTTCAATCCTTGACAACCTGTGGTAGTTATTTTCCCCATTTTAAACATTTGGAAACCAAGGCTCAGCAAAGTTCGGCATCTTATCCCAGGTCATGCAGCTTAGTGGGAAAGAGCGTGGGTTCTAGAATCAAACAGGTCTGGCTTTGAATCCCACCTCAGGCACTTTCTGTGTGACCTTAAGCACGTCATTCAATCTCTCGGTGTGTCAGTTTCCTAGTCTGTAAAATAGGGTCATAAAATACCCTCCTTAAAGACGTTCTGTGAGGATTCAGGATTGAGTTAATATGTGGACAACACTTAGAGCCCTATCTAGCACATTCTAAGCAGTCAATAAATATCACACACATACACATACAGATGTGTGTGTGTGTGTGTGTGTGTGTGTCTAGGCTTTGAAGGAGGAGTAGGAGTTCGTCAGAGGGAAAAAGGAGAGAAGTAAGTGTCTCAGGTTAAGATAATTGCTGGGCAAAAGGCACACATTGAGCTACCCAACCCAAGACACAAGAAATGACTAGTGGGTTAATGGCAGGACAGAGCAGAGTTTGAAAGGAAGAAGTGTCTTGTAGTTAGGCGGAAATGGTTGAGGTCCTCAAGCCTGAGAGGAAAAACCAGAGTTTGGAGAATGTGGTTCCCTGGCCAGCTGCCTGCTCCCAGCCTCCATCCCAGCAACCTCGCGGAGTTCGCGACCCCGCCCCCACCAATCCCAGCCAATGAGGAAGCCTCCCATGGCGTCTCGTTGCCAGGCAACCGAGTGGGACCCAGCCTGACAGTTAGCTGCTGCTGTCGCTCCCACTCAGGGGGAACCTGAGCCTCAAGCTGGGATCGCCTTAGGATGAGGATCTGGGGGCCCGTCCATGGGCCCCCCTCATATTTTATCCGTGGAGTTCTATTTTTTCAGTTCGTATTTTATTTTTGTTTATAGATGAGGAAGATATCCTCTTCCAAAGAGGGGAAAGCTCATAAAAGTTTCTAACTTTCTGAAAAATGAATAACTTCAGGCTTACCTGATTCCACCCCATCCGGACCTCCTTATCCTGTTGGTGGGAAACCCTGATGAGTTGCTTTCCCATTACTCCTGGGCCAGAGACCTCTTTGGAGTCTGTGTAATTGGCACTTGGGAGACAGGGAGAAATTGGTGCCTCTCACACCAGTGGCTGCTGAAGTAGAAGAATCTGGAAAACCCCTTCCCTTGGGAACACCGGCTAAGACTGCAGGGTTTCCAAGATGACCAAGATACCGGCCACCAAGAAGATTCAGAGTTCCTCCAACTTGGGTGGCCTCTGGCCGTTTTTTGCCTCAGACCATCTAACACCGGTAAGTCTCCTCTCTCGGCTGAAACCAATCATGTTTTCCAGACCAGGTGAAGCAGGAATTAGCTTCCAGACCAACAAGGAACAGGGAAAGAGAAGAGTCATGATGTAATTAAATTGTCGAGACACATCCCTGTTGCTATCAGTGGTTAGTTTCTCGTAAAGAATGAAAATGCCAGCCAGAACGGTGAGCTGGGCCACCCTATTAGCCAGTAATTCCAAAATGATGGAATAAATCGGCAGTGACACTGTAGAACATCAGAAAAAAATTAAGATGAATTGTAGGTTTGCTGTCGCCAAAATTATTTTCAGAGATCCGCTGGGCTCAGGGTACGTGCACAGTCTCTCTCTTACACAGAAACAGCAGAGTGTCAAACTTTTGGTTTTGGAGTCTGACTTTGCTACGCACCAGTGATTGACGTTAGACAAGTTGCTTAGCATCCCTGAGCCTTCATTTCCTCATGTCTGCGGAGTGAGAACAGGAGCGTCAGCTGGGCAGAAACAGTGTGAGGACTAAGTGAAGAAAGATATGGAAATTGTTTAGCGTGGTGTGAACACTTCATAGTGTGTATATACAACATGAAATACTGTTGTTGATTTGAAAGAGAAAAAAATCATTGGTATGTATTTAATGACTGGAGTCAAGTGTTTCTGTTCTTAAATAATCGTAACTGGGTAGGCCAGTTATGTCACTGCTAAGTGTGTCTTTGTTATTGTAGCCCCTAGCCCCTATAGCACCACTGATTGGCCAAGGTAGGCGAGCAGTGAGTGGGAGAGAGGGTCAGAGGTGGCACTGGCCCACTGTGGTCCGCCCACAGATGGCTCAGAGTCCTGGCCCAGGGAGGATGAGGGGGGAGTCAATGCACAAAAGAGAGCTTACTAAGCCTCACGCACGATTCCGTGGTAGTCCGAAGTGTTTGTGAGCTTCTGTTTTCTAAGGATTAACACATCTTTATGCATCCCTCGTTGCTCAGCCCTCTTAGCGAGCTCACTCTGCAAGATGCAGTCTTCATGTGTCTCCTATCACCTCAAAATGCTACACAGATGTGGGTTCCATCCAGAGCAGCCCCCTCTGAGATTGAATTTGCCAGCATAGCAGTGGGGGAAGGGAATGAGGGAAGGATGAGGAGTGAGGTCGACTGTTCGGAAGCAGAGGTGAGTGTGAGAGCATGGGTGGTGGACCCAAATAGCCTGGGTTTCAACCCTGCGTCCATCTCTTGGCAGCCCTATGACCTTGGACAAGTTCTGGAATTTCTCTGCTTCAGTATTGCCAGCTGTAAAATGGGCACACCAGAGTGCCTCCTCATGGGATGGCTGAGAGCATTAAATGATTCGTACCAAGATCCTAGAATAGTTCTTGACACACGTGAGCACTCCCTAGATTTTAGTTATATTGTTATTCATTTAGCACATTATGGAAGTCCTGTTATGTACTAAACACTTGCTCTTGTAACAAATGAGACCTGCCTTTCAAAATTTCACCATCTATAGCGTGTATGTTTTGGATCGGGAGGGAAGGAGGTAAGAAATAGATAATTACAATGCAGGGTGATGAATGTGCTGGGGAAGTATCATCGGGTGTTGTGGGAACACAGAGAAGCGACAGCTAATTCAGACTCGTGTGTGTGTGTCCTTGTCTGTGTGTCAGATTTGGGGAGGAAAGAAGCCATGTACCCAAGTAAACGCAACAGAGTTTTCCATCCTGGGATAGAAAGGAAGAAAGTAGAGGAAGATACAGAGGTTGGGATGATGGGAAGGTGGCTTCCAGGGAAGTCAAGAGAAGGAAAGAAGGCTTCCAGGGAACTAAGACCCCAGGCACAAAAGACTCATTGGGATCCTGCTGCCCTCACCCCACTTTCCAGGAAATCATGAAAACCTCAGGGTGTCCCTGGTTCACACCTGAAGGATTGTGCCTTTAGAAATTTCAACTTTTTAGAGCTACCGTAAAGCGTTGATCAACCTAAACCAGGCTAATCAGAAAGTGACAAGCCACAAGAAAAGATGCAGGGATTAATATCAACTTGTGGTGTAAATTAAACCAATAATAATCGCAGTGATGATAATAACGATGATAACTGGCAGGTATCAAGTACTCATCACGTGCTGGGTTCTGAGCTGAAGTCTTTACAGGTGATATTTCAGAACTGTTTACAACACCTCAAGGTGTGAACTGTCACCTCCTCTTGAGATAGACGGCAACACTGAGGTTCAGCAAGGAGAGGTCCCTTCCCCAAGGACACTCAGCTGGCAAGGAACAGAGCAGGGATTTGAACTCGTATCTGTCTGGCTCCGGAGGTCAAGCCCTGTCTGCCTCGCCATGCTAATCAAGCAGTGACAGTGGTTAACACGTGACGTGGGGGATACTAAAAGAAGGCTTGAGGCACAATCTCTAGCTTCAGATCATTTTCAGGTTTGTTTTGGGGAGGGGGGAATGATGCATAAAAAGAGAATAATAAATACCAGACAGCCAGGCAAGTGTCCAGTGGGAAGTGATCTGAGGGAAAATCTGGCTTCCCAGAGGAGGAAGGTGAGGCGGCGCTGGGCTCCAAGGCAATACCACTTACCCTGAGTCCACTGTGCGCTGGGGTAATGGGCGACCCCCGGGGAAAGCCCCGAATGCGTCCTGAAGCCCTCTGAACCCAGTCGTTCTCCTTCTCACAGGGATGGAAGTTGCTATATTATAACTAATGTTACAATGGCACCCTGCCTGGTACAACATCTTCCTGTAGTTTTTTCCAACAGAAGGAATATGAATAATACATGCAAATCCTCTGCTTGAACATCTTTTGTTGAAGAAACTTTCTAGCTCGCCCTATGTCGGGCTCCCTAATCTGTTTAGGGAGTTCTTTTTCCCTTTATTTCCGGAGAAAGCAAAAGAGAAGCATCATGGGATTAGCCACGGGGGAGGGAGGGAGCAGAGCATGTATAGATACCATGCACCCTCATTTTCTTTGTTGGAAAAGGCTAAAAGAAGAAGGGTACTTAGTGCACTCTCCTCCGTGTTCTAGAATGGAAATGTAGAAATGGCGTTTGGCAAAAACTGTAGAGCTATGCAATCGTTTATACAAGCTCTGTCTCTGGGTGCCTGAAGTTTCTACCTCGCTGTCATTAAAAACCCAGAGAGAGAGAGGAAGCGTCCCTAATTGGAGCAGATCCTGAGAGCTGGGAATCATACTGGGTGTTCCGCTCATATTCTGGCTTAGTGATTAAAAGAGCGGATTCTTCAGTAAACTATGTGGGTTCGAATCCCAATTCTGCCACTTAACTGGGTGTGAGGCCTCAAGCAAATCAGTTCCTCTCTGCCTCAGTTTCCTCATCTGTGAAAAGGGCACACCATATTTTGTCTAAGAAGCCTTCCGTTTCAATATGCGTCATAATTTTTTTCCACTAAGAAAGAAAATGCTACTGATTAAACTATGACCTGTTTCCATGATGAGATGTGCCCCAGTTTCAGAGATGTGAAAATGTACATCTTAGAATGGATGGAATACAGCTAAAAATGTTCCTCTCTCATAGGGTTGTTGTGGGTATTAGATGAGTTAAGATGGGTAAAGCTCTCAGAATAGAGCCTAGCACAGAGTAAACACTAGGAAACGTTAGCCGTTCTCACACTGTTGTTTAATCCTTTTATTGACTCTGTGATGGAGGTGTTGTTACTAACCTGCTTTTGCACCTGGGTAGATTGGAGCTTGAAGAGTCTCAGGATCTAGTTCTCTGCCGAGACGTGAGTTTGCAAGTGCAGAGAGAAGGGGGCAAACCAGGCAGAATCCAGGTGTGGAGAAGACCTTGGCCTGAGCATCTCCACTCCCAGCCGCCACCCCTGTGGATGGAATGGGGATGCTCAGAGATAGTTTCAGAAGTTCAGCCCATTGTACACCCAGTCGGGCTGCCTGGAATCAAAAAAGGAGAACCAACATATTTTAGAAATGTTCCCTCCAACGAGAGAAGCCTTGATTCCCAGCACAATACATTTCCACCGCAAACATGAAATGATTTTCCTCCTTGTCCAGACAGGAGAAATTGTGGCCTGAAGACCCAAGTGGTGAGTCACTGGTTTTTGTTCGAAGTGAGCTCCTTGCTGGGCTATTTCTCTGGCCTCTAATCACCAAGACCATGCCCCCTGCACTGAATCACTGATTACCTTGAAAAAGAATAAAATAAAAGATCTAACGACCACTTGCGATTCACTTCTGAGGAATTCCAGACAGCCACACCTTCATTTTTCATCCCTCTGTGACTTAGGCCAGGGAAAAAGCAATGAGTGCTTTTCTCTCTCCAAGAGATTCTTCTGGCTCCATTGCTACCGCATGAGACAATTGCAGAATTCGAGTTGTTGTTCTGTTTTTGTTTTTTCCTTTATGCTCTGGCGCTCTGGACTGTACTGCTTGCCTTGGTGAATCTTGCTGGGTCTAATTGCAGGCGCATGTGATGGTGGGCTCCCCTCCACCGTAAATCAGGCTGCATGGGGGGAAGCGCGTGTTCATTACCTTCTGACACAGGAAGAGTGATAGGCACTCTCTTTATGCTGGACGAAAAGGAGCAAGCTCTTTGTCTCATCTGCAAAGAGGCAGCTGCTCAGCATGGGGAGGCGAGGGCGGGGGAAGGGGCGATAGAAGAAACACATCAAAGAGTCTAGTTGATATGCTATAAGCTTAGTGACTGGGTAGGAGTCTCTGCCTTGAGGTCAGACAAAGCGGGCTCAAATCCTTTCTCTGACACTCTCTAATATGACGTTCTGTGAAATGGGTTGAATAATAATAGGGTCTACTGCATAGATGTTTTGGAAGAATTAAATAAAATTGTGCATATGAAATACTGAGCACAATCTCGGTACCCAGTTAACCCGCAATAAGTGATGACAGTGGTTATTATTACTCCTCGTGCTCCTTTCTCTTCTCTGACTGGACATGAGCGCCACCATCACTATTTTGAAGATGTGGTCAGCCCAGATATGAAGTCTGGGGAAGCTAAGTGTTGACTCTAAAGTCACAGAGTAGGGTCCATCATTAGTGAGGCCAAGCCCCAGCTTAATAGTAGAAGGGAAGAGGTGGGTCTGGGGATATTTTTTAGAACTGATGTGAGAGTATATTTGCATGAAGGATGAGGTGCCTTGTAGGAGAGAGAAATGGCAGAAATGCTTGACCCAGTTAAAAACCTTAGTTGTAGAAAACAGGGTGCCCCTGAGCATGATTCGAGACCCTTAGTTTTCACTCTCAGTTCAGTCCCATTGTTCATGTTTGGATCCCATGGAGAACAGGAAGGAAGTGAGAAAAAAGGAAAACCTTGTGTGTCAATTAGGATCACTTTTGGCTGCGAGTAAGAGAAAAACTGAACAGCAGTGACATAAACAAATACAAATTTATTTTTCTAACATAAGAAATCTGGAGATGGATGCCTGCTTGCATTGGTTCAAGAGCTCACCAGTGTTAGGACTGGCAGGTCCTTTTCCCTTGTGACCACAGAATGGCTGCCCCAGCTCCAGGCATCACATTCACATTCCAGCAGAAAGAGGAAAAAGTGGAGAATAAGACCTACATTTGTCTCTTTTATGAGGCAAACAAAGGCTTTCCAGGAACCTTCCCAGCATATTTTCTCTTATGTCTCATTTGCCACAACAGTGTCACCTGCCTTTTCTAACGGCAAGAATAGCTGAGAAAGTATATATCTAACACAAGTGTGGAAAGAAAGGGCAAGGGAGAGGTGAAGGTATTGGAGTTGGGTGTTGAATTGACTAATCAGCAGTGACTGGCACAGATGATTTCTCAAAAACTCACACACCCACAGAGAGTAACCTAAAAAAAAAGACACTTCCCCCACCCTCCACGGCAACTGCTGAGAAATCTCAAGGGCACTTGGCCCCATTGTACTTTTAAAAACAACGCAGTATCCATCAGAGGGCTGGGGGAGCCAGGGAAGAATGGAGCTGCCAGTGGGAACATTCATTCATTCAACTAATATTTACTGAGCTCCGAGGATGTGCCAAGCATGATTCTAGGTGTTGGGGATACAAAAGTGAAAAAGACAATCACATGGGACACCCTTCTGGAAACTATGGAAAATATACTTACAGGAAATAACATGAAGAGGGAGCTGAGACGGTGGAATGTGTGCCATCTTTATCACGGCCTCATCTGTTTCCACCCTTTGGAGGGGCTTGAAGAAATTCTGGTCAGACAAACCTTTGCACAACTATGAAAAGAGACCTACTCCAAACCCCCTTTTTCAGCATGCCCACAGCCTCCAAAGACTCAGCCGTCAGCTGTTAAATCCAAAAGCTGCAGAATCCACGTGGGGTTCAGTGGCAAGTAGCATTTACATGAAATCTGACAGAAGCCAATTAAACCTTTCTTGGACTGAACAAACCAACATATTTTGCTCGGAGATCTTTTTGACAGCTAAATTCAAAATCATAATCACCGGTAATGGGATACCTTCTATCATGAGACGGTGGCATTTTTCCCTTCTAAATTCCTGTTTTCAAACTCTGATGAGAAAATTTCTTGCGGGGCTCAATTTTGATCTAATGTATTTCAGTCTAAATTGGAATTTATGCAATTGGTAGTTTTATTTAATAACTCGAAAATTAGCCTCGTCTGGCGATCAGTTTGCAAGCCGGCCTGGAAGCGCCTCGGGGTTTTCTGGATTTCACAAAGTGGGAAGATTACACAGCTGGGATAGTTTCTGGGATGGAGTCAGCATTATCAGGGGCTTTGAGGGGTCCATGGTGAGCTGTAACTCAGGCGCAGAAAGGACAGAGAACAATGCCCCATTGTAGCCTGATACACAGTCAGGGTCACCTTCTGAGATGTAAGTTTAACACCTACCATGACAGATGTTTTCAGGACACTAAGCTGCATCAGGTCAGGGACCTTCTCTCAAGGAACCCACAATCCTGTTGGAGAGAAAATTCCTAAATAACCTTGAATCAAGATGACAAGAAGTACCAAAAAGAAAGGGAAAAAAGGGGCTGGCCCCATGGCCTAGTGGTTAAGTCCAGCGCACTCTGTTTCAGTGGCCTGGGTTCCCCGGTTCAGATCCTGGGTAGGGACCTACACCACTCATCAGCCATGCTGTGGTGGCGACCCACATACAAAACAGAGGAAGACTGGCACAGATGTTAGCTCAGGGCAAATCTTCCTCAGCAAAAAAAAAAAAAAACAGAGAGAAAAGAAAGGCAAAAAAATATAAAATATATATAAGGAGATAGAAACAAGCTTTACCATGAGAAGAAATGTGCAGTGAAGCCATCTGATCTGAATCCTCAATGTTGGCTGGATGTAGATTTGTCTCATACCAATGGGATACTGAACCAAAGCCAGAACTTATTTTCTAATACGTTGGGTGGGGTGATGTATCACCACTCTCCCCCAAGGAACAAGTTCTTTCTTTGTACCTTGTTCAACAAAATGCCCTCCTACAGAGCTCCAGGAGATAAATCTTTCCATATTCTCCCTAACTGTTCATGACGTTACTCAAGTTCCCATTCCAGGGGTTGTCAAATTAGGGAGGACTCTACTTCATGAATTCCCACTGAAGCTTTCAATAACCGGAAAGCTCTAATGTGTTACTTCTTTCAAGGCTTTGACTTGCAGCAGAGTAGGGTTTCTCAACCTTGGTACTATTGACATTTGGGGCTGATAGGCTGTTCTGTGCATCGTAGGATGTTGAGCGGCATCTCTGGTCTCTATCCATTAGATGCTATAGTACTGCCAGTGGTGACAACCAAAAATGTGTTCAGAGATTGCCAAATGTCCCTTAGGGGTCAAAATCATCCCCAGTTGAGAACCATGGCAGTAGAGGACTGCTAGAGTCCTGAATACTTTTCCCCAGTTGAGTGCTTATCTGATGGTGAAACATTCCCCATTTAAACAAATGATGCCATCGTGTCCCCAGTTGTTCAGGCAGAAACCCAAGCTTTGTCTTTGATCTCTCCCTCTCCATCATCCCTTATGTCCAGTCAACTGCCTCGGGGCAGGTGTGCTGTGGACACTGCCTCCTTCCCCAAGGTCACTGCCTGGTCCAGGGTACCATGGTCTCTAGCCTGGACAATTCCACCGTCCCCTAACTGCCCTCTTTACCTTCAATCTGACCTTCTTCCAATCCATTTTCTTTCAATGCAAATAGGATATTGTCATTCTCCTGGTTAGAACAATTAAATGGCCCTCCATTGCCCTCAAAATGAAGACTAATATCTTTAATCAGGTTTTAAAGGCTCTGGTCCCTTCCAACTTTTCTAGCCTCATCTCTAATTACTTGGTCCCTACTCATAACCCAAACTTGTTTTTGGATATGCCATGCCTTCCACCTTCTTCCTCTTTCTAGAACATTCTCTTCTCTCACTCTGTCTCTCTCTCTGTCACTTCTCTTTGCCTAGTTTTCCATGGCAAGATGTTTCCAGAGCTCTGAACAGTGGTGGGGTAGACATGGCCCTCGCCTACAATGAGGAGGCTGAGTTCTAATCCCAGCTCTCTCACTACCTAGCTGTATGACTTTGAACAAATCACTTAACCTCTCTGATTTCTTCATGTTCATCTGCAGAACCAGGAAATCTAACCTGGCAATTTTGGGCTCTCTCCTTACCATGCGACTCTAGAGAGCAAATAATGGCTCCCACTTATTGAGCATCTATTCTGCATCAGGTGCCTTGCATATATTATTAAAATTAACTCCTGAATCCCATGGGGCAGG
This sequence comes from Equus quagga, assembly GCF_021613505.1. Taxonomy (NCBI): domain Eukaryota; kingdom Metazoa; phylum Chordata; class Mammalia; order Perissodactyla; family Equidae; genus Equus; species Equus quagga. Next base: position 78,921,673 of record NC_060281.1, read on the forward strand.
TGCTATCTTTACCTGTGTTTGCAGAGAAAAGAAGGCTGAGGCTTGGAAAGTTTTTGTAACTTGCCCAGAGAGACCCAGATAAGCAGGCGGTGGAGTTGGGACCTGAATCCAGGACTAACTAACCAGAGAGATCCTGTGCTCTTAAGATCAGCGGTTGACTGCAGTAGGAAAGGGCAGTAGACGATACCTCTCCGAAAGGGGCATCTGTTGGTGCGATCTTTAAAGAGTATTTTCAAAAGTCTCTGTCAGAAAAAGGAAAGTGCCAATTTTAACTGTAGGCAATGCAAACAAGAATATGACTGTGCCCATGACCACAGACAAGGACATTTGCATTTTCTTGAGCTCTTGCTAAATGTGCTAGCGAGCTTTTCCAGAAGAGAAACACAGCAAAGAATGGGGTGGGGGAAACTGTATGTGGCTTAGACTCATCTTTCTAAACAATGCTCATTTTAATGAAGATTTATTAGCCATTTCTAATTAGAGTCACATTTTTAAGAAAGGCATATTTTGAGTCTGGGTCAATATACTGACAAGATCTGCTAGATAAAACAGAGAGGAAGACAGGTCCAGCTAATGGGGAATGAAGTGTTCTGGGTTTTGTGTGGCTGAGATGTTGAGAATTGTAAACAACTTAATTGGGTTGAATAATTTGGGTAAATATCTAGTTAAATAGATTCCCTCTAAATCCAAGCTCTGACCTACTGAATTTTTTATTTTTTTACAAAAAAAATACCCTGCATCATAATTGCCTGTTTATTTGTCTGATCCCACCACTAGACTTGGAGCTCCTTGGAGAACAGACCATGCCTTGTTCACGATTCTATCCCCAGAGCCTAGCACCGTGCCTGGCACTGGGTAGACATGCAATATTCTCTCTGGTCTCTATTCTCAGGACCAAGGATAGCTCCACGTGCTGAGCGAGGCAAAGCATCCCTCAGGTAACTATAAATTCCATTTGGACAAGAGCCACAGATGTTTTGTTCACAGGTGTATCCCCCGCACATGCTGGGTGCTCCATATATATGGATACCATCCTAATACTTGCTATGTGTGTGACTTTGGACAAGTTACACTCTGTGCCTCAGTTTCTTTATCTCGCATATAAAAATAATAACACTCCCTGTCTTGTAGAGTTGTTGAGAGGATCAATGAGGCAAGGCTAAGAAAAGCCCCTGGCACATAGTAAGTGCTTATTAAATGCTATCTCTTCATCTTTGCACTTAGAAATCAAAGCCATTGGCTCCCAAATATCAAGCATTAAAGCATTTAAATACTGACATTTCCGGAGATGATGACTCTCACGCTGATCATTTTTTATGCATTCAGGAAACGGCAGCCAAAAGGGTAACACGACTGAAATGTTGCATTTCCAAGAGCCCTTGAAAAAAATGCCCAAAATGCAATTAGCACATGACTCTCGCCTGTGTTGCTATTGCTTATTAGCTGATCCTATCCTTTACTAATCAAACTGCTTCTTTGATATTTTTAGAGATTTTAAAAGAGGCTTTTCAAAACTCAGGAAGCAAAGCTTGTTGACAGGTACCAAGAAATTTGAGAGAACATGAATCTGGCATCCTTGAGGGGATGGAAAAATGCTGGGAGTGAGGGAACATTCTGGAGGGTCCCTGGGAGCTAGAGCAGGCAGCATGGACGACTCTTTAAGGAACCTCTTCACCTTTTCCCTCCCTGCCTCAAACCAATAAATAACCCTCCTTGTCCTGTATTTCTGCAGCTCTGGAGCTTGAGATATACATTGTCTCAATAAAGAGTAATTCTTGAGTTACCTTGGCGGACCAGACAAACTCATGTCAGGGCTAGTTGACTTAGCTCCCGGGCCACGGATCCATTCCAGAGTTTGAGTCCTCGTTCTGCTGCCTTCTCTGCGATCTTAGGCTGTCTGCTTCACCTCTCTGACGCTGCATTTTCTCACCTGTAACTGAATCTTGTGAAGATTCAAGATAACGTCCGTAAAGACTGGGTCCAGAATAATAACTGAGGTTGATTTGTTATTAGCATTATTCCACCTTTTGGTGCTCTATGTACATCGCAACCACCCCCGTGTTCTGTAGTGTGTAATGCCAATATCAGGGTTTTTTGGTCAAAGATAGATAGTATAGTATTGAGAAAAAAATCCTTCTCCTCGTGAATCATCATTCTCCCAAGTTTGTCCGAGGATAGAAAAACGAAGCAAGCTTTTGTATCCTCCATGAGATTTAAAAAGAGGTCAATGTTTTAACATTAAATAAATGGCACATTGTGTAGTCATGATGATGATAATAGAAATCACTGATACTATGGGTTGAGTACTTACTGTGTGCCATGCCAAAGCCCTATGTGAATTATCCACTTCCATCCACTCTTCAATGCCAAGAGGTAGGCACTGTTAACCCCATTTTGCAGGTGAGGAAACTGAGGCCAAGAGAGGTTAAATAACTTGATCAGAGTCTGACGGCTAGGTAGTGGACCATCTGGCATTCGAACCCGAGTTGGGTCAGCCTGCAGACTTCTCATTTTTAACCATTATGTATTACTTAACAAAGGAAGCCTGGCTTTTCTGGGAGTGGGTGGATTGATGAAAAATATGTCCCCACTCTCCAAAGGAGAGCATAAAGAAGAAAAACCAACTACTTGGAGGGGCTTTGGGGGTTAGAGAAAATATTGACTGCATCCCACAGGCTATTCACTTCCGACTTGTCCTCACCCATCAACACCAAGGTCCAAGGAGTGTTTCAAGGATACTCCACTCACCCTAGGGGTCCCTGAAGTCAGCAACTGGCACACATTCCACAGGACTCTCCAGCCCTCTGCCAAAAACCTCACGAAGCCTCTGTCCTACCTTTTGTAATGTCAGTAATCACGGAAGTACCCTGTTCACTGAGTGAAGCCTGGGATCTAATGAAAACACAAGTTTTGCTTCTCTAGCTGCTCCCTTCAAATATTTTCAGTGGGGGAAGGCTTTCTTCAACCTGGGCATAAAAACAATGTATCCAGTGCCTTTTCTACCCACCCTTGGGTAGTAGCCAGTCTCGCAGTCCCTTTAACTCACAAGACACGGTCATGATCCAGAAATTAAAAGCATTGATTCAAGATATTAATATATTAAGCAACACTTCAACCTTCCCTCAAGGAGAAGAGTACACTCCTCCTCCTGCCTGTTAAAGATGGCTTCAGGTGCCACCAAGGGGAAGTGTGGGGCGTGCCCGTTTCTTTCCTCATGGAGATCGCCCCCCTCCTTAGGTTTCCAACTGCATTGGTTGGAAGGGAAAATAGGGGCCACAGGAGAGTTCTTACTGGTACTGTGATAAGATGTCGCTGTTCTCCCTGATGTCCAAAGCTGGCTCCTTCTCCTGTAGGCACTTTTGTTGACTCTTTGAAAGTTCTCTACTGATCGATTCCAGCTCTTTACATATTGTCTATCTGCTATGTATGCCTCTCAGATTCTGGTTTACCAGCAGTCCACCCTGCCCAGACTCTCTTCATTGGGGTCTCCCAGGCCTCTGGTGGGAACTATTGAGGGCTGAATCCCAGGCTGACATTCTTGCTTTGGGTGTCACCTCCGGTCCCCAGATTTCACACACCTTTGACACTCCACTGAAGACGGCACCACTTTCCAACCCAGCTCCACCACTCTCCATCTCTCCACCCCGCCCCAGGAGCAGTCCCCAGCCTGCCTCTGTGCTCTGGATTTTCCAGGAGGGTGTCAGAGACCAACCCACCAGAGCCCCATCTTCAGGGGTCACATTTGAAGCTCTTCAACAGTCCCATGGAGGCCTCTCTGTCATCCGGTGTGAAGTGAAGGAGGAAGTGTGCTCCTCCCTTTGGGGTCAGGACTCAAAGCATCCTAGCAGCCGTTGTCGAAGAAACCAGTCACAAATCCCTCTCTCCCTGCCCAGTCTCTGTGTCTATATTCTCAGAGTGGATAAGAATCGAGGGACCCGTTCTCCTACAGCTGCCTCGAAGACTCCTTCAAGGTAGTCTTTCTCACTTCCATCTGGAGTCTGATGCCAGCGGTATCTTGGCTCCTCAGTCTACACTATCGTACCTGTTGGTCTATCTTGTTATGCTATTTTCCTACCATTTACTGAGGGTTCATGATGCTCCAGGTGATTCACGAACATTATCCTGAGGCCTTACGATGACCCTGTGAGGAAGGTGCTATCACCTCCATTTTGCAGATAAGAAAACTGAGGCTCAGAAACAAAAGGTGACTTGTGTGATGGAGAAACCAAGACATAAAACCAGGCCAGCATGGTCCCAAGGATGGGTTTTTTCCCTTCTGCACAATGCCCAGAGCTGCTGCTATTAGCTGGGACCGACGCTTGGCTTCATTCTCAAGCCTCCAAATTCAGTTCCAGACCGCGTTCCTTCAGCCTGCATCCTCCTGGGGCCGAAGCCTTTCAGAGCTCATCAGAAGTTACGGGAGCATTCTGGGGGAGGATGTCACACCGAACACAGAAGTCACATCAAATGCAGCCGTCTCCGGTTACTCACAAACCATAGTGTCGCTTTTCTTCCTTTCTGATGATAGAACAGGATCCTACTGCAAATTGACTTGAAAGGAAACTGAACTCCATTGCTCCTTGTCCGCCTGTGAAAGGAAGATAGCCACTTCTGGCACCTAAAGGACCTGAATGTAATCCAAGGTCCAGGCCTTAATGGAGGGGCAGGGATGTTGGCCAGAGGTCAGATGCCCCCTAAGCAGTCAGCCCTGATTCAGGGAAAATCAAAAATGTGACTCCCCAGAAAGGAGTTTTTATTTCACTGCAGGTTCACAAGTTGTGCTTGAAAGCTCTCTCTCTGTCTTCCCTTCCTAGCTCTGTCTGCTCCCTCCCTCTCTCTTCCCTCTTCTCTCTCCTCTCTCCCCCTCCCTCCCCTCCTTCTCTCTTCCTCCTCTTCCTTCCTCTCTCTCCCCACCCCCTCCCCTTTGTATCCTGACACCTAACCATATTTGTCAGCCCTTCCTATGCTTCCTTTTAGCTTCTTTCATTCTTGTAACAATTTCATCTACTTAAAAAGAGAAAAAGAAAAACCTAGACAGCCTGGTCCCCAGGACACCAAGGGAAGGTGGCCTTTCAGACCAATCGCTAAGGCACCCAATCCCGCAGAGTCCTTGCTCCATTAATGGTCTTTCTTCTGCCCTGGATTGTAATGGGAGCCTGTTCTGTAATTGCCTACTTTAGGTAAAGAGATCGTTAGATAAGATTGATAACAGAGCAGCCCAGGTAATGTTTTAAACCAAAAGCCGAAGAGCATGAGGGTGTCTCCAGCTGTGAAGGACAGGACGACAATTTACCCAGTTTCCGTTAAGGGTGTGTCGGGGGTTTTCAGCATAAATTGCCATTTTCTGAACGTCTGCTTTTCTGCTTTAACAAAGAAAGGGGAGGCTTTCTTTCAGCTAAACACAGAGCATAGGGCTTCAGGCAAATGGGGAATTTGTTTTGATAATGAACTTGATATCAAGTTACAACTCATTAATGTAGACCACGCAATGTCATTGTAGCTAATTTCTTCATTTTACAAAGCCTGGTTCTCAACAAAGCATATTATTGGCCCCAAATGAATTTAAAAAAAAAAAAAAAAGAGTCGATGCTGCAGAGGCGCCGCGGGTTCAAGGCAGAAATGGCACAGCTGTGTGGAAAGCGTGACTCTGCCAGCGCGCACCGCTACTGCTGATTAAACCAGGGTCACGAGGCACTCAGACATGGTCCTTGCTTTCAAGCAGAGGTAGATTTCAAGCCAGTGCAACCCAAGCTAAAGAATTGCGCTCTTGAGATCAGGAGGGGGAACAATCCAGAACAGCAGACTCCTCAGTTCTAAGAAACTCTGAAGATGGGGACCCCCTCACCTGAAACACAGAGTCAGACAGACCTTGAAGGGCATCTAAGCAGCTTTCTATCCAAAGCGAGAGAAGGCGATGGTAACATTGCTGACTCCGGAGTCTGACACGGTATGAGCCCTGGCTCTGCTATTCCCCAGCTGTATGAACTTGGGCAAATCACTCCAAGCCTCAATTTCCTTCTCTGCAAAATGGGGATAAAGACAGTCCCTACTTTTAGCATCCTCGTGACTTAAGTACCCAGAGTTGCTTCAGTATCCTGGTCTCTCTGAGAGAGGACTGGCCAGAGGAGAGTGCAGTGTGGACATGTGGTCTGATCTATATTTTCTTCCTAGTTGTTGACGTAAATGCTCACTGGGTCCAGGCAGATAACCAGGGCTCATTAAAACAAGACAGAGGAGGAAGTTCTTCCCTTCAGGAAGAGTTCTCTGACTCTCTTCCTGTCTCCTCCCTCCGCAATTCTGTCAGGTTCCACAGTCACCTTCATCACACAGCTGCTCATAGGTCTGTATCACCACCCGCAGAGAGGTCCACTGAAGCAGGGACCGCCGTCAATAATCTTTGAATTCACTGATTCATTCAACAACTATTTGCAGCACACCAGCCTCGTAGAAGACACCTAACAAATATTTATTGCATAAATTAATCCAAGATCTTCCACAAAGAGTGGGCCTATTATTTCCTGGTACATCTACTTGCCCTGAACAATGCAAATCCTATTTTAAATGGATTGCTCTTGGTTTTGGGTTTTGTTTTTTTTTAAAGTTTCCACTCATTCTTGCCTTCAGGTTTTCAGGGTATATTCTAGAAGTCTCTTCACTTCTGAGGACATGCCCTCCCTGCCATCGTTGGTGAAACCCCTTTGAATATCTGAGCTCACTGGTGCTCTGTGAAAGTCAAGCTTTCATAAGATGCTGTCCTTCTTGCTTTGTTATTAGAACTATGCACAGTTACCCATTTCCTTCATATTCACATTCATTTCATCCAAATTACATTTTCTAGAGTCCCCCACCCATCTAACGCCACGTTTCTTTCCAGAGACTTTGGCCGTGAGCTCAGATCAATCTTTCACCAGATTTATAGAACGTTTCTCTCTAAAGTCTAGCTCAGAAAGTGACCAGAATTCTCTTCCCTCCCAGTACAGTACCAACCCCCAGATACACACACCGTGGTCAGCTGTCCCCAGAATTACCCTCAAGTTTTCCTCCTTTGTTGGCTCCTGGCCCATGTTTTGCTTTACTCCCATGTCTGTCCAGAGATTAAATTCTTGGCAAAGCAAATGAGAAAGATATCAGAGGCTTCACTTTTTGTAAGAAAGGCTTGAAGAATTGGCCTCTCATCATTGCAATATCTTGCGTCGGGACCAATTTTGCAATTTCTTGCATTCACCCGTATGTTCTGAAGTCTTTTTCCATGGTTAGATTTTTTCCAAATCATTTTATTTTCACTCAAATGCTTTTTTTAAAAAAAATTTATTGAAGTATAATATACACGGAGAAAAGTATACAAATATAAGTGTACAGTTGGATGAATTTTTACTTAGTGAAAAGATCCATGCAACTTCTTCACTAAAATCAAGATACAGAGCATTCACCAGAAGCCTGGAAACCCACAAGCTCCCTCTCAGACCTGAGACCCCTTCTCTCCCATGGTAATCATCATTCTGACTTCTATCACCATCAATATGTTTTGCCTGTTTTTTAAGCTTCATATAAATGGAGTCATACAATATATACTCTTTGGGATCTGACTTCATTTGTGCAACTTTATGTTTATGAGATTTGCTCACGTTTTCATGTGTAATTCTCATTTATTCAGTCTCCTTGCTGTATAGTAGCCTGTTGTGTGAAAGCACCACAATTTATTTATCCACTTACCTGATAGAGGACTTCTGAGTTGTGTTGTTCTGGGGGGAGAAGGAGATGGAACTATTACAAAAATGCTGCCATGAATGTTTTTTGTGCATGTCTTTTGGTGAACAAATATTCTGAATGTATACACATATAAACGTTTTTGAGGATGGATAACTAGATGCTTATCACAGGTATATTTTGTCAGAAATCTTTCAGTTTCCAGTGACAAAACCTCCTCAAACTGGCACAAGGAAAAAAGAAGGAATTAGAGGCTAACATTATAGAAAACTCTTTAGGGGATGTGGCTTCAGGTATAGCAGGATCCAGGAGCTTTGACAAAGTCATTGGAAATCTACCAGCTAGTTTCATTGTCCCTATTTCAATCCCCTGGAAATTGTTATATTGTTGTATGTATATATACATATATACGCACACACACACTCACACATATATACACACACTAAATTCTCTTAGGAATTGCTGGGTCATAGAATATCAGAAACTACCTATGTTCTGAAGAGTCAGCCACGTGTGAGAGTTCCAGTTGCTCCACATCCTCTTTAAAACTTAGTCTTTTTGATTTTAGCATTCTAGTGGATGTGTAGTGATATCTCATCGTGGTTTTCATCCGCATTTCCACGATGAATGATAATCTTGAGCATCTTTTCATATGCTGATTGGCCATTTGGATTCCTCTTTTGTGAAGTGTCTGTTGGAGTCTTCTTTTTTTAATTGAGTTATTTGTCTTTTTATTATTGATTTGTAGGAATTCTTTACACATCCTAGATATGAATCCTTTATCACATGTATATATTCATTCAGGATCTTTTGATTCCTTTAATGGTGCTTTTTGATGAGCAGAAGTTCTCTAAACAACATCAAATTTATCAGTGCTTTGTGTTATAGTTGTTGCTTTTTTCTATGTTTATTATAAAGCCACAAGACATAGTCACTAATAGTGCTTTAAACAGTTGATTTTCTATCAACGTGAATGCACGTTTCCTCTTTCCATCTCTTCATTCTTTCTTGTGGGTCTCTGTTTCCATCTGGGATCAACTTCCCGCAGCCTGGACACTTCCTTCAGCATTTCTTGTAGTGCGGGACTGCTGGTGACAAAGTCCCTCGGCTTTCATGTGCCTGTAATGTAAAGACATTACATTATTTTGTTTTCATTTTTGAAGGATATTTTTATGGGATACAGAACTGTAAGACAGCAGGAGTTTTGTTTTTGTTTTAGCACTTTAAAGATGCCCTTCCACTGTCTTCTGGCTTTCATAATTTCTAGGAAGGACCGTTCCCTCTCTGGAATTTTAGTTCATCCAGGCTTCTTTTCTTCCCGGGGCTTTTCAGTGTCATTGAAAACATAATTTTTGTAATTTATCTTTATTTTCTTTTTGTTGCAATGAGAACAGTGGGTTTCCACTAACTGCCACATCCCACTCAGAAATTGAAACCAACCTCTAACTTGGGGAGAATTCAAGCTAGGACACTTACTTCCCTCTTCCTTTCTTCCTTTTTTTTTTTTTCTTTTTTTTTGTTCATCCACATCTTCTTTCTTTCCTTCCTTCCTTCTTTAATTCTTTTTGCTTTTTTGTTTTATTCATTTATTTTTTAACCAACTCTTTTGGGGTATAATTTACATGCACTAAAATGCAAACATTTTAAGTCTACCGTTTAGTGAGATCTGACAAATGTATGCACCCACATAACCACCACTCCAGTCAAGATAGAGAGCAATGCTATCACCTCCAAAAGTCGCCTCCTCCCACCCCCAGCCCCAGGCAACCACTGATCTGCTTTCTATCACTGTGGATGAGTTTTGACGGCTTTCAAATTTCCTACAAATTGAATCACACAGTATATACTCTTCTGTCTCTTGCTTTTTTCATTCAAAGTGTTTTTTGAGACTCATCCATGTTGTTGGGTATACCAGCAGTCAGTCCTTTTTTATTGTTGAATTGTGATCCATGGCATGAATTTTTTTCAGAGTTTATCCATTCTCCTATTAATGGAGATTCGGGTTGGGTCCACTTTTTCCTCCTTTTTAAAATGTGAAATGCTATGAGTCATTTGCCTGTGAAGCTTATAATTGATGCACACCCTGGTGACCAGAGGGCGGTCCTGCCCTTGTAGAAGCTTCAGCCTGGAGGGGTGGATCTTCCATGTCAGACAAGCAATTTCAAGCACGATAAGTGTTGCAGAAAGGCAAGCACAGGCTGTCACAGAGCAAACAGCATGAACACCTAGTTTAGTCCATGGCTTCGGGAAAAGCTCCCTGAAGAAGCATTTGAGATGAGAGTCAAGAATGACCGGGAGTGAACGAGGTGAAGACTGAGGCAGGCTCTGGGGTGTAATAGAAAACTCCCTGGACATGGAAGGCCGACGAAAATTAGTACCTCATTGAACATCTACACGGTGAGAGAGACAGTTTTAAATATTATTTCACTTAACCCTCAGAACAATTGTGGGAAGTTTTTTTTTTTCTTAAGGATTGGCACCTGAGCTAACAACCGTTGCCAATCTTCTTTTTTCTTTTCCTACTTTATCTTCCCAACCCCCCCCGTACATAGTTGTATATCTTAGTTGCAGGTCCTTCTAGTTGTGGGATGTGGGACGCTGCCTCAACATAGCCTGACGAGCGGTGCCATGTCCGTGGCCAGCATCCGAACCCTGGGCCGCCGCAGCGGAGCGCGAGAACTTAACCACTCGGCCACGGAGCCAGCCCCTGTGGGAAGTATTTTAAGCTCCGTTTTACTAACGAGGAGGCTGAGATCAGGAAAATTAGATGACTTGTCCCAGGTGACACTATTAGTGGTAAATCAGGATTCGAACCCAGCTCGGTCTGGCCCCAAAGCTCCTGCTTCCCTCCTGCCCTGAGGCCAGCCCTGGTCAGACTGATTGCAGGGGAGGTGGAAAGAAAGGAACAGATTAGAGAACGATCAACAGACCCTTGGCATGTAAAGGACACTAAAAAATATATACATATTTGTTAAATAAATAAATGTGTAAGAAAAGGGAACACTTCAGCATATTGTTTGTATTTCCTCATGTCTATCTACTTAATTGGCTAAAAATAAAAATAGACGTCACTGCCAAATTTGTCAAATGCTATCCATTCTGCCCTCACGATGTCACATTATTCAAAGGTAGACTTTGGTGGTGTATGTGTGTGTGTTTTGTGGTCAGAGGCAAGACCCAGAAGAAAGTGGGATCAGAGAAAAACCAAGAGGTGTTTACAAACTAAAGGGGAGAGGGACCTATCAATTAACCAAAGTGAGACAAATAGAACTGCCAATTAACTCTGCATTCTCAGAAGCTGGGAGCAGAGAACGCTGCCCGCACAATGAAAGCGGCGCTGGGAACTTTCATAGGTGGTGTTGTCTGCATGTAATTCGTTCCCTTTTCATAGAAATATGTGGTATTAACTGGGGATGTGATTAGAATACCAGTGGAGGCTCACTTTAATGGGAAACACACAGGCGGGCGCCTAACAGCCGATGGAGATCAGAGACGGTCTTTCTCCAGTAAACTCACAAATTGCAGGGACCACAGTCTGCTTAATGAATGAAGGGCACTGGGACTGAGATTGCAATGTTTAAAAGACCCAGGCCTCCCAGCTGGGCTCCTGGCCTCACGGTAATAGTAATAGCTAAGATGCATTGAGGGCTTACCTAGTATAGGCTGACTGCCCTGAGGCGCTTTATATGAACTCGCTCATCCCGTCTTCAAACAGAGAAGGGAGATCGTCTTATTATCCCCACTTTAGAGATAAGAAAACTGAGGATAAAGAGGCTCGAAGACTTGGTCAAGGGTGTGGAACCAGGAGCCCTCTGCTTTTCACCAAGGCCCTTGATTTGAACCTTTGTTCTGTCCTGCTTCCACACGTCTTGGGGGAAAGGGAGGAGGAGTGGAGCCCAGGAGGACAGGCTCTCCCTGCCAGAAGGCCTGAGAAACCCCACTCCCACGCTGACAGAGAAATCGTACTCTGGGGAAGGAGGGATGCTCCGTGAGGAAGTCCAAGTGGTCAGACAATCTTATCCTTAGAACACATGTGCCCATTCGCCTACTCTGAAGGATAGGAAAACTGAGGTCCAGAGCAAAGACAGTGGGCCAGTGAGTGCTTCTTAGAACAAATGCAGGGGGCTGGCCTGGTGATGCAGCGGTTAAGTGCGCACGTTCTGCTTCTCGGAGGCCCAGGGTTCATCAGTTCAAATCCCGGGTGCGGACATGGCACCACTTGGCACGCCATGCTGTGCCAGGCGTCCCACATAGAAAGTAGAGGAAGATGGGCATGGATGTTAGCTCAGGGCCAGTCTTCCTCAACAAAAAGAGAAGGACTGGCAGTAGTTAGCTCAGGGTTAATCTTCCTCAAAAAAAAAAAAGAACAAATGCAGCCTTCGGGGACCCACCTCCAAGTACCTTTGGGGTCAAGGTGAGCCACCCCAGAAGACATCTTCCAGGTAATGTTAGAAGTCATAGCAAACACTTGTATTGCACTCCCTCTGTGCCAGGCACTGTTCCAAACAACACTTGTGCAAAGATTAACTCATCTAGCCTCCATACATCCCTAAAGGGCAGGTACTATCATCTCCCTATTTTACAGATGAGGAAACTGAGGCACAGAGAGGTTAAGAGGCTTCTCCGAGGTCACTTAGGCCCATGGTCCCACCCTCTGAGGTAAGTCCACCCCTCACCTTTCACACGAGAGCCTGACATGTCTCTACAAAAAGCCCTCGTGTCTCCTTCTCTCCCTTCTTCCTCCACGGTGGTCCATAACTCTCCCTCCATACATGACAATCCCGCATCCTGCATCCCCTGAGGCCCCCGTATAGGAGGACGTATAGGAGGTTCACATCTTTCCTCAATAACACGGAATGAGATCTCCATTTTAGTATCTATGTGCACAAGTTCAAGAGGCAGACCCGGGTTTGCCCTTAACTGTGACCCTCAGAAAGCTTATATGATGTCGAGCTCAACATGTGAGCTCAGCCCAAATGTCCAGCAACTGATGGATGGATCAACAAGACATCTGGTACTGGACGGCCTCTCCACACAGTGGAATATTGCTTGACCATAAAAAAGGAATGAAGTACTGATACATGTGACGACATGGATGCACCTTGAAAACATTATGCTCAGTGAAAGAAGCCAAACACGAGAGGCCACATGTTATATGACCCATTCATACAAAAGCCCAAAATAGGCAAATCTATGAAGGCAGAAAGTACATTCGTGGTTTCCAGGGGCTGGGGAGACCGGCAGGATAATGGGGTGATATCGAAAGAGTTTCCTTTTGAGCTGATGAAAATGTTCTAAACTTGACTGTGGTGATGCTGGCACATATCTATGAATGTACTGAAAACCATTGAACTGTACCCTTTAAATGGGTGAATTGTGCTGTATGTGACTTATATGTCAAAGCGGGAGGAGGAGGGAGCAAGACTGCCTGGATTCAGACCCCAGATCTGCCCCTTCATAGCTGTGCAGCCTGGAGCCAGCTGCCTGAGCCTCCCTTTCCCCGTCTAATAATAGCTGAGGATGATAGCAAACGATATTAAAATGTTTAGCAATCTCTAAGGCAAGGACTCTGGACCAGCCGTTAACGCTTTTGTTGCTGGATCTTGTGGAGTCCAGGGGGAGTGCAGGAGAGAGACTGGGCTGGCCGGGGCGGGGGTGCCCAGGGCGTAACTCTTTGCCACCAGCAGAGAATTACACCTTCAGACTTGCGAGCTTAGAGTTTGCAACCATGACAGACACCGCCTGAAATTCGGTCTGTCATCAGCGGCGACCGAAGCCTTGACTTCTCACGAAGACATCCGGGCGCAGGGAGCACACTTCCTCCTGCCCTTTCCGGAAACGTGGAGAGTTCCTTGTAATTAACACGGGTTCACAAACGCGCCCAGCTCGGGTTTCCATGGAGACTCCCTGCGCTTAATTACAGTGGCCCGGGTTGCACCGCTGCTCCTCAGTCCAGGCTAACCTCCGCTTACTCGTCGTTTTATTTTTAATACCCCCAATTTAATAGGCGCTAATTATTTCTCCTCCTCTACTGGTGTTAACCTGATCACTTTGCAGTTCTCTTTCTTCTTCCTTCTTGCTTTTCCTAATTAATACCCCTAGAGGAGGGAGGAAAGAGGGCGGGGGGAGATGAAACCCGTTCTGTTTGGTGACGGGAAGAACTGTGCAAGCTGAAGTCTGGGCATCTGAGCGCGCGATGATGTCTCGGCTGAAAGAACTCGCGGCTGCAGAACTAGGAAAGCGGGGAGATAAAAACCAGGAGGGCAGGTTTGTACAAGGAGATGAAAACCACAAGGCACGACCTTATATGGGGCCTTCCTCGCCTCTGCCGGAGGAGCAGTCGCTAAATCCAGGCCTGAGAAGTCGCCATATTTGGAGAGAAAAGACGCTCGCGTGGAGGTTTTAAAAAGATTTATAACACACAGGCTCTGAGGCTTATCTCCGAACGTTCTCCTTTGAAGTCCAGAAAGGGGTGAAAACTGCAAGCGCAGGGCTGACAAACGGCATTCTGCAGGGGGAGGGAGAAGCTTTCCAGTTTTATTGGGTTAAAAAAACACTTGCATCGCGTTGCACTTCTCAAATCTGCAGAGCGGGTGAGATTCAGAGGGAGGCAGGAGTTTAAAGCCAGAGGAATCTTTGAAAGCTAATGTAAGCTCCCAGGGAATCAGTCTTGCCAGAGAAACAGGGATGTAAAAACATGGACTCAGCAGCTGTGCAACCACAGGCAAGTTACTTCACCTCTCTGAGCCTCAGCTTCCTCATCCATAAAACAGGGACAGTAGTAGTACTTACTCAAAGCATTGTTATGAGGATAAATGGGTCAAACGTTGAAGCTGGTCTGGTAAGTAGTAATCATCACTGTGTGTTAATTACTACTGTCCTCTGCTTCCCCAGCACCCAGCACAGGGCCTGGCGTAGAGCAGGTACCAGTAAAAGATTGTTGAATGAATGAACGTGATGAGATGGAGTCCAGAGGTCTGCCAAGGACGTCAGTAAGAAGTGCCTCTGTTACCCAGAGCTTTGTCTGTTAATTCACTTCCTGAAAGCAGGGTTTTCAAGTGTAAATGCCCTTAAGGGCAGGCAGGAAATACAATGAGTAAAGCAGGCTTGGGGATGAGGACACAGAACCTCTCTGTCAACCACAAGGGAGTTCAGGCCAGACCCAGCCTTGAGACCCATCAGAAATAGTGGTCGTTCCACGTGTCCGAGCCTGCCCCAACCTGCTCGAACCTGCCCGACGTCTGATCCCGACCCACACCCCGTCCCAGCCCTTAGATCATTCCAAAAGACACCATCCATTTTTAAAGTTCAATTTCTCTCCAACCCACAGCATCCATAATGAATTAAGGAAAGCGTATCAAATATGATCACGCATTGTTGTTAAGTTCTTGGCAAAGTTGCCAAATGTCAGTCAGTTGGCATGCCCGTGGTAATTCTGCATCTGGGACTATGGCTTAAGTTGTCACAATAATGAATTGCCGTGCTCACTTAGGCTTGGGAATGGATCCAGGATATCATGTCAGGTTGAGAAAAGAAGCACCTCGCGAAGGTGACACCGTGTAGCTCATTTACAAGGCAACACTCCCAAACACGCATCACAGTTGGAGGGGGAGAGAAAGTTCTTTACAGCACAGCTCTTTAAAACTGTACTTGAGGGTCTGAAATCTATTTGAAGGGGTCACGTGGGTGGAGCGCTCCGCTCCTCCCTGCCCATCTCAGCAACATCTCTGACATCCCGCCATCAGCCCAGGACTTGAAGGTTGAAATGCAGATGTTCGGCCATAACAATGTAAACCTGGAAGTGGTGGAGGCATTCGACAAAAACCCTGGCAGTCCAAGTATTTTGCTTAAAATATGTGAGCAGCTTTTTAATCAGCTTGAGCCCTAGAACTTAGATGCCTCAGCTGCTGGGCGCTTTGCCTCTCCCTACCTGATTCCATTTCTGGAAACATCCTCATATTTCTTCATTAAGCGACCATTGCTAGGCAATTGATTCCTTCTATAGGAAAGCAAGATCGTCAAGTTCCGTCTACATCAGCCAAATAGTTACTTGCGGTAATTAACAAAAAATGCAGAACCCCCAACGTAATGCCCGTGTTCGGTGGGGGCAGAGAGTGGAGGGGCTTAAATCTAGAAAATTCCAGGGACTTTTCTCCAGCAGTCTCCTCAGTCTCATAGTGCCCAACCTATTCCCAAGTCCTAAACAGAGCAGTGGCTCAATAAATAGTTGCGGAATGAATGAATGAATGACAATGACCTGTGTGTCAGGAAAAACAACTGCCTTTATAGTCAGAACTGGGTTAGAATCCCAGATCTACCACTTATAAGCTATAAAATCCTGGTCAAGACACTACTTTTCTGAGCCTCAGTTTTCCAACTGTCAGAATCTCAGATGCTCTCCTAAGCTGCTAGTTAGATTTTCAAAAACAAACCCCAGCATCCATCCATTCCTCTAAGCAGCTATTCTTTCTTACCCAAAGGTCGTTCGTTTCTCCAGGAGTAGGCTCTTCTCTAGACCTCAAGAAAGAGACTGCCTTGGAATTCTTCCTCTCTCTCCCGCAAAACCTGGCTGGGTACCGGTACCCCCACTCCCTGTCTCTGGGAAGATCCCAACAGCTGCAGCATCACATCCACTGAGTTCCTGTGATGATCCCACCCAGAGACCCCCCCCAGATCTGGTGATCCAAGGTGGGGGATGACATCAGGACAGAGGCCAGGATGGTGGCCAAGCGTAATGTTTAAGAGTCTGGGTTCTGAAGTTAGTCTAACCTGGGCTGGAAGCTGGCCTCCTCCTCTTGCTAGCTGTGCCAGTTCTCACCTGGGAAGTTGAGGCATAATGTCAATCTTTCAAGAGGCTGTGAGGTTTAGAGCTGATGCGTAAGGAGTATGTTGACTGGGAGCCATCCTCCCATAGCCACGACCTCCAGGGACCCAGGGTAACATAAATCAAGATGGAGACCATCATCTGGCAAAACCTTCGAGATCTAATTGACACGTGAAGGAGCCGCCACCCCGTGGAAGTCAGGCAATGCTTTGGTCCTAGACTTCTTGATAGGGCTTCAGTCTTCAGCATCCACCAAAGAATCCTCATTCTAAGAGACATCTTGGTGCTCGCCCTTCCACCTTGTCAGCAGGCGTGACATAGATTTCACACAACACCCAGGCCATGTTGCCTTGAGGTTACTATATAAGCCACCAGTGGTAAACAGGATGACTTTATGTGTGCAGCCACTTTTAACCTTAATAATTATGTGTTGGGCTGGCCCCGTGGCCGAGTGGTTACGTTCGCGCGCTCCGCTGCAGGCGGCCCAGTGTTTCGTCGGTTCGAATCCTGGGCGCGGACATGGCACTGCTCGTCAGACCACGCTGAGGCAGTGTCCCACATGCCACAACTAGAGGAACCCACAACGAAGAATACACAACTATGTACCGGGGGGCTTTGGGGAGAAAAAGGAAAAAATAAAATCTT